>NW_020224647.1:0-7928 GCF_003070985.1 Temnothorax curvispinosus
TTATATTTTTTGACTGTTGAAAGTAACTTTTTTTTTTCAATTTTCCAATTTAGGTTACGTAGTATGTACAGGCTATGGAATCTATCGTTTATATATTTTATATTTTATTTTGCGTTGATCTGTTGCTTATTGATCATTCCTTCTTTCTAATTACTAATATATGTTCCCTGTTTCTTATATTTTCGATTTTACGGCGGCCTTAAGAATCAAAAGCTTCTCTGTCAGACGATGCTGCATGCTTATATTGTCTGTCAGTATAAGCTCTGTCTCATTCTCTGTCTTTATAATTATATATATATTTTCTTTTTTCTCTCTTTTTTTTTCTTTTTTTTTTTTATATATATCAGATTGCGAAACATAAATAAAGAAATTGTGTTAAATAATCAGAAAAAAAAATTAATAAAAAAATGTATAAAATGAGTAATAAAAAGCAAAAATTATGAATAAACATTATTAAAATAAATGAGTTTATTATTATTTGTAGTATTATTATTTTATTACAGACTTTAAGTTTAAATAAATACATTTTATTAATGTACGATTAATTGAGTATTCGAATTTCGAGGTTGCATTCCTGGTCATTTCTTATTGGCTCAATGCACGTTACGTCACTACACGTGATGTCATCATGCGCAATGGTACACCTTTATATTTACATCATGGGGGGACGTCTGCAGTCCTAATCTGCCCTCTGAGAAAGTAAACGTCAACTACGGCGTTACGCTCGGTAACGATCAGAGAGGACTCGGGTAACGATACATGGGTTCGTATCCATGCTATGGTTCGTGTCCAAACTACTCAGATGTTGGTCGCGCAAGCCTTTCCTCTGTCCGTGTACGCTAGGCCCTCGGCAAGCTTCGAGCGGGGAGAGAAGGGCAGACATACGATCTGCTGTCTCTCTTGAGCTGTGACGTTGCCGTTTTGCACGGGCCGGCTATACCATTTCGGGTATCGCGTCTCGCCGAGTGCCGAGTCTCGAGTTGACAAATCGACGATACGCTATACCCGCTATATACGTTACATTTGCTTGTATACAAATTTTAATTTTTATATTTATAATTAAATATATATATATATATATATATATATGTATATATATATTTGCAATTTATAAATATATAAAGATTGCAAATATAATTAATTAAATAAATATTTGTAAACATAAAAACTAAAATTCGTAAATGTAATGTATAGAAATCACCGCGTCCTATGCTTTTCTATCTATTGTAAAAAAGTCTTACATTAAAAACCTTTACTTTGCATAATAAATTTTAAATATAATATTTAAATGCATACCAATAATTATATTATTAACTATATTGAGAAAAAAATGGTAGTTTATAATGTTTCTTGCACTCTTATTAAATTTATTTTACCTATGCATGTTCAAGCGGCCAAATTACGAGCAACAACAGAAGGATAATTGGATAAAAATAAAAACACTTTCTTAAATAAATAATACACATGGGTAACAGTGAGTTCTATTATAATTCTCGTATAGTTCTGAACGTGTTCTAACGTTTATTTCTAAAGAGTTCTGACGATAAGCATTATTTATTCATATTTTAAATAATTTTTATCAACCAAGAAAGACGCATTTACGGGTATGTGGGTGAGACGCTGTAGAAAATCTCGGAGTTCTGGCTTATATAAAATATTTTTCGTACAGTTCTAAGCATACTAAAACAATTTCTAAAGAGTTCCGGGCATTGGCAATGTTGTATAATTTTTAAATAAATTAATAACGCACGAAAGTCAGGAATTTATCGAGAATAGGGTCTTTCTCGAGCGATAAGAATTATTTAAAAAATGAATAAATAATGCTTATTGCCAGAATAAAATGGGACAACGTTAAAACACGTTCAGAACTACACGAGAATTATAGCAGAACTCACAGAACTGCCGACATACGGCCAGCTTCTCACCTTATTTTCGATAAATTCCTGATTTTTGAGAGGTATTAATTTATTTAAAAATTATACAACGTAGCTAGTGTTTGCTAAAGTTAATAAACATATATATACAACGTAGTGGCGGGAACTCTTTAGAAAATGCTTTAGTATGCTCAGAACTATACGAAAAATATTTTATATAAGCCAAAACTCCGAGATTTCGCACAGCGTCTCATCTTCTTCTGTCATGATTACTTTTCGGTTAATATTAATTTTTTTAAATATAACACAAAGATTCTAACGCTCGGAACTCTTTAAAAAATGTTTCAATATGCTCAAAGCTACTCGAAAAATATTTTACATAAACCGGAACTCCGAGATTTCAACTGGCGTTTCAACCGGTATACTCGTTGCATTGTAATTTTTTTTTTAGTACCTTATAATTAATTTTTTTGCTTTTATATGGCAGAACTCTTTATAGAACTGTTATAGAACTATAGATCTTGCAAAATCTGATGAGATACAGTGGTGGAACTTGTGTAGGACAAAATGAGACGCTGCGTGAACATAGCGTCTCAGTTTGTACTGACGCGTTTTTTGAAAGAAGCCAGAACTCTCAATAATTTGTGAGTTTCTGCAAAATGAGACGATAGCTTCACACACACGTTAGGAAGAGAATGTATAAAGAATTATTAATGGAGATATTTTAATTTAAAAGATCATTAAAATATATATTTTTCAGGAATGTTTTATAGAAAAACGAAGAAAGTGAATAACGTTAAACTTGGCATGTTCTCTCTTCACCTTATTTTAAAAATTAATTTTTTTTTTTAAGTAACAAAAATGCTCTTTTTTCTGTTATATCCTGGTCACTATAAATGACAGACGATGTAAATAATTCTAGCTGTTTTAGGCATCTGAAACGCAAAAAGCTAAAATTTTCTTATTCTGCAGGAGAAGTGTGGCTATCGTCTGAACTAGAACTAAATCAATATTTCCATTCTGAGCGGCTTTTTTATTTAAAATATTATAACTTTTTTCAAAATTTTATTAGTATTTTATTAAAAGAAAATGTTTATTTTGGTTCAGACGATAGCCCATATCACTTATTCTGAATAAGAAAATTTTTAGTTTTTACATTTCTGATACCTAGAACAGCTAGAATCATTTACTTCGTCTCTCATACTTACGTCTTTTAGTGATCAAGATATAATATAAAAGTAACAAAAAAGAAGAATATTTTTCTTACTTAAAAAATAAAAATAAATTTTTAAAATAAGATTAAAAGAACATGCAAAGTTTAACGTTATACGCTTTCTTCGTTCCCCTATAAAAAATTCCTGAAAAATACCTATTTTTAAAGACCTTCTCCGGCTTCAGTCATACTCAACTTGTATTCATGCTTAAAAAGTAAAATTTATTTTACTAAAATTAATTTACTAAATATTACATATAACAACTAAAAAATAAGAAGTTAACTTCAAATCACGTACTTTACACAAGTATTTCTCGAAAACGAGTACCGCAAGGGTATTGAAACTTATCGCATATTATTAATTTCTATTTTTATATATAAAGCATCATATACTAGTCTTAAAAAACATTCAGAAAAAACTTTTTTCACAATTTATTAAAATGTCTGTTTCACAATACCTCGGAATAGGAATTCCGTGTTAAAAGTTAAAACTTTGAAGCTCAATATCTCGATTTTTAATACCGCAAAAAGGTACTAAAATTTATACTACACATAAAGCACACCTATAAATTAATGTATATTCACAGTTTCAAGAAAATCTAGAGAAAATCGATTTTCCGGAGAACGTTCTTAAGATCTTTCAAACCAGAATACGCTCTTGTAATTTATTATTTGTCATTAACATATTTTATTATTAATCACATACATATAAGTGTGAGAAAGCATATGGTACAAAATAATTTCAGTATTCAAATTATTGTAATAATAAAGAAATCAATTATTTACATTTTCTTCTGTGTGTGTATGTGTGATGTTATTGACAATAGTTTCTTTGCACGTTTACATTTCTTTTGCAGATTTTTTACACGCTTAATTTTCGCAAGTGTGATGTCAAATACAGACAAGATTTTTGTTTATCTGCTATAAGCGTTATTTTGAAAGTAAGATTTTAATAATCAAATGTTTTTAATAATCAAACATTTTCAAACTGCAAGCGAGGGACAAGCAATATCATCTACAGCATGTATCCTTAAAATACTACGATCTTTTCTAGCAGCACTAGCCACTAACGTATAATTTGTCCGCCGACATTACTAATTTCTTCTGCAGCAACACATAAAATGTTGAACAGTTTTCTCGAATGGTTGTAATAACGTCTGTATGTCCTTGCATTATTAATTCGTTAAGGTATTGCTCACATTCTCATTCTATTAACAAAATTTTGAAAAAAGTTATAATATTTTTAATAATATTTTTAATAAAATTTAAAACTATTAATTTAGAAATTACATCTTCTGACCAAAAGCGTTGGTCGAAATTAATAATGTCTCGATGATTGATCCGAAAAAGTGCTGTGTGAATTCGACAAAGCGCGCGAGTTGGCTCTCGGTTTTTTCAATGTTCATATCGGTAAAGACGTTATATATTGCCAGTTACTGTCGATTTAAGCTGCTTTAACTGTTATTCTGTTCACTGGCGAAATAAATTTATTATTCTGATTTTTAATAATATAAGAGAAATAAGACCGTTTTATGACCGTTATACAATCAATCAATATTAATTAAGCCGTGTACGATCCGAGCTTGGATCTTAATAGCCTAATAATATTTTTTATGTATAATTACACGCATATTTTTTCCAATCTTAATAAATTGCGCGCTGACTAACTTGTCAGACTTACAACACAGCTCCTGTTGGAGTAGTCAATTCTTTACTATTATTTAAATCGATTTAATTAGAGGGGTGTGAGGGGATTTTATTAATCCAATAGGAGCTGTGTTGTAAGTCTGACAAGTTAATCGGCGCGTATTATAGTTGATTAAAGTTGGAAAAATATGTAAATATAGTATATAAAAAATATTATTAGACTACTATAAAATCTAAGCTCAGATCGTAAATGGTTTATTTAATATTGATTAATAATATTTTTGATAAAAAAGCCGCCTAGAACCTAGAATGAAAATATTGGTTTAGTTCTAGTTCAGATTATAGCCACATATACTTCTTCTGAATAAGAAAATTTTTGCTTTTTTACGTTTCAGATACCTAGAACAGCTAGAATTATTTACACCGTCTGTCATTTATGGTGACCAGGATATAACAGAAAAGAAGAGCATTTTTGTTACTTAAAAAATAAAAATAAATTTTTAAAATAAGGTGAAGAGAACATGCAAAGTATAACGTTATTCACTTTCTTCGTTTCCCTATAAAAAGTTCCTGAAAAATATATATTTTAAAGATCTTTTAAATCAGAATACCTCCGTTAATAATACTTTACATTCTCTTCCTGACATAAGAAGAGATTTTACCACTTCTCAATATAAATTTATCTTGTTATGGTTTTATTCGATTATTCCGGCGTTTTTATATTTGTGATTTAATTAGATTATTGTTTACTTTGTTTATATTATTAGTTCGCCAACATGTTTAATGTTTTAGTCTAGACTAATGTTTAATGTTTTAGTATTGAACATTAATTATCATGTTTTTTTTATATTTATCTTTTCCTATCGTAGTAATCCGTTCCGAAGAAGACTAAGTACAGTCGAAACGTTAAGCATGTGTATTTAAGAAATTGTTTATTTAAGAAATTGTTTTTATTTTAATTCAATATCTCTCTGTTGTTGCTCGTGACCGCTTATAAACATTAATAGCTAATATAAATTTAATAAGAGTAAAAAGAACGTTATGAACTACTTTTTTCTCGATATAGTTAATATGTAATTATTGTTATGCATTTAAATATTAAATTTAAATACTATTATGCTAAAGTAAAAGTTTTTAATGTAAGACTGTTTTCGATATAAGAGCAAATTTGCCAGAACGGGGATTTCTATACATTACATTTACGCATTTTAGTTTTTATGTTTATAAATATTTTTTTAATTAATTATAATTGCAATCTTTATATTTATAAATTTCAAATATATATATATATGGGCAGATCCATTACTTTTCGACCAAAAGTTGCTGGGGTGGGTCACCGATTTTGATGCCGATTTTCTCCTCGAAAGTACACTAGAAAAGGAGATGATCCTGAAAATTTGAGCCCGATTCGATCAAATCCGGCCGCTGGAGAATTTTTTGAATTTTGAAAAAAGTCGATTTTTTAGTCATTTTCAAAAATTTATATCTCAGCTTCTATATAACTTAGAGATTTGTTTGAGGCCGCATCCTTTTCTATAAACCCTCTACTTTTAAGGAAAAAATTGGTCATTGGTTTACACTCAAGTCCGGCTTCACGGCGAGCTGCTAACTAAACTACTGTTTTAGAGAAATTTTGCTTATTTTTGAAATGCTGTCATATCTACAGTTTTCGAAGTAGAGGGTTGATCAGCAGCTGATATTTTTTGTTCAGGTATACTCTGAAGAAATCTACCCACTTTTTACTTGATTGCTTCTATTTCGTTAAGTTATGGCCATCTAAAGCCGATCAATTTTCGAAAAATCGCCATTTTCAGATAGCCAGAACTTTTTTCTTTCAACTCGAAATCCTTTGAAATTTTCAGGGTTGTTTAAGGATATAATGAAGTATATTCCCTGAAAATTTCAAAGAATTTCGAGTTGAAAGAAAAAAGTTCTGGCTATCTGAAAATGGCGATTTTTCGAAAATCGATCGGCTTTAGATGGCCATAACTTAACGAAATAGAAGCAATCAAGTAAAAAGTGGGTAGATTTCGTCAGAGTATACCTGAACAAAAAATATCAGCTGCTGATCAACCCTCTACTTCGAAAACTGTAGATATGACAGCATTTCAAAAATAGGCAAAATTTCTCTAAAACAGTGGTTTAGTTAGCAGCTCGCCGTGAAGCCGGACTTGAGTGTAAACCAATGACCAATTTTTTCCTTAAAAGTAGAGGGTTTACAGAAAAGAATGCGGCCTCAAACGAGTCTCTAAGTTATATAGAAGCTGAGATATAAATTTTTGAAAATGACTGAAAAATCGACTTTTTTCAAAATTAAAAAAATTCTCCAGCGGCCGGATTTGATCGAATCGGGCTCAAATTTTCAGGATCATCTCCTTTTCTAGTGTACTTTCGAGGAAAAAATCGGCATCAAAATCGGTGACCCACCTCCGCAACCTTTGGTCGAAAAGTAATGGATCTGCCCATATATATATATATATATATATTTATAAACATAAAAATTAAAATTTGTAAATATAAACGTAAATGTAACGTATAGCGCATCGTCGATTTGCCAACGTGAAACTCAGCATTCGGCGAGACGCGAGGAGCGATACCCGAAATGCATGGCATCGTGACATAGCCGGCGCGTGCTAAGCAGCTACGTCACAGCTCAAGCGAGAAGGAGACAGCTTAGCAGATCGTATGTCTGCCCTTCTCTCCCCGCTCGAAGCTTGACGAGTGCCGAGCAGCCGACTGGCATATCTCCTCCATCTGAGTAGTTCGGACACGAACCATAGCACTTACACAAACCATGTGTGTACCGTTACCGAGCGTAACGACGTAGTTGACGTCCACTTTCTCAGGCGGCGCGTCAGTATACGTCCGCTAGAACGGAATGATCCCGGTGGCCGCTCTCAGGTTTCTCTCTGATACTAACCTCTTCACGATAAACATTTTCGGAGTATGTTGTCATGTCGACCCAGCAAACGAAAAAAGATTGAAAAGAATTAAAACGGGATTGCCAGGAATTCAATTAAGGACTTTCCGAATTCCATTCTGTCCAAAAAAGGGATTGAAATAGTTTCAATATCATGGAATTCCTTATTTTGAAAAGAATTTATCTTTTTTGAATCCCATCCAATTCCGACACAAAAATATTATACCACTGAATGCCAGGTTAGGGATTGGAAAGTTTCGTGATGAATTCCATT
>NW_020224647.1:7938-23020 GCF_003070985.1 Temnothorax curvispinosus
GGGATTGGAAAGTTTCGTGATGAATTCCATTGAATACCATTGATTCCGTTAACGAAATGAATACCATTGAACGCCAAACTAGGAATTAAAAATTTCCGTATTGAATTCCATTGAATTCCGTCTATTCTGACAATAAAATGAATACCATTGAATGCCAGGATAGGGATTGAAAAGTGTCCGTGTTGAACTCTGTGGCGGTACGCGCCAACAATAGTACACCCCGCGCGGTATCTGCATTACCGGCAATTCGCGTCGACGCCGCTAGGCGTTGCATCGCCGGGGCATCTTCTCGAGTTCAAAGTTTCGTCTCGACCGCTATGTAAAGGGACCCCCTACGGTGCCTGACAGATCTTACAAATCTCATTTTCGGGCTAATTGCCCGTCGGCAGTAGTGCGTGTAATGCTCATAGACATACACAAAAGCTCCGACGAACAACGGCGCTTGGTCGCCCAACGGAGGCGCGAGACGTTTCCTAAACCATCTAATGCCATGTAATTCCATAACTTTTACGGATTCCATAGGATTGGATAGAATTTAAAATTTCTTTTTTGGATTCCATGGGATTGGACCATCTCATTTCGAATCCCATCTAATTCCATCTAATTCCGCCAAAAAAGGGATTCAAAGATATTAAAAAATTTTAATATCTTTTAATTCTTTTGCGTTTGCTGGGGAGTCATGTAGAATTTTCACACTACTGCCGATAATGGTCTGTTCTTTTCGCTACACTTCTGAACTAGTGCAATAAGTTCACTTGCTGTACTAGTGCAGAAGTGCAGCAAAAAAAGAACATTAATACAAAGATTTATTTAAATTACAAGAAAACCGACTTTTCCCAAATAAAATTTTCAATCAAGATGTCATCCCCAAATGATTTCCAATCAATTCCATTTATAATAAACATTAAACATACCCTAAGAGCACAGTTGACGGAAAGTCGACGGTAAGTCGACTTTTATAAGTCGACTTCTAGTCGGCTTCTAAAAATGGCAGAAAGTCGACTAAAAGTCGACTTCTAAATAGGCGACTTCTAAAAATGGCGAAAAGTCGACTTCTAGTCGACTTCTAAAAATGGCGGAATGTCGACTAAAAATCGACTTCTAAATAGTCGACTTATAAAAGTCAATTTTCCGTCGACTTTTATAAGTCGACTTCTAGTCGACTTCTAAAAATGGCGGAAAGTCGACTAAAAGTCGACTTCTAAATAGTCTACTATAAAAAGACGGAAAGCAGTCAAGCGGCGCGTCATCAATATAGCGGCGAATCTCGAGGAGGCTGGAGGAGACAATTAATGTTTACGCGAGTGCAAGGAATACATGCCGCGAGACAGGACACGATAAGACGTCGAAAAGCGCCGCGCTATCAACCACCGCCACGAAACGTCGTCGTCGTCGTCATCATTGTCTTCCCGTTGACTTCCTCGATTAGATCAGAATACTGGAATTTGACTGTATGTATGTTGCAATATGTTTGAGACGGTTGTCTACATTGTCTACAACAAGAATTGTTACAGAATGCCGTTACCAACCGACATGGAAGCGAAATTGCTGCGCCAGATAGTTCTTGCAGGTATGGCGGATCTAAAAGAGGATCAGGATAAGGCCAAGTGGAAATATGCTTTAGAGGTTAGGTATGGTGTGTTATTAATTATCATCGATAATTAAGACCTATTGAATGCGACCTCTCTATTCTGAACCATCTTTCAGAACACCATCAGAAATGGAGAAACCTGTGTTCATGCATTTTTCGTACGTTCTACGGAAAATCAGTCCGGAATAGGTGGTTTATAAAGAGGTGTACGAAACGAATAAGATGTATACTTATGCGAGGTGTCACGGCGATAGAACCCGAATGATTGCCGAAATTCGCTTCCACGCTATGCCATCTTAGTGAATCATTGGTTGATCCACCGCCAAGGTATTTTTATCACAATTGTTGCTTTATAATGTTTTTCCTATTTATTTATAAAGATATTAATCTTCATTATGATCGAATATTATTCTCATTTATAGATATAATCAAGGAACCGGGAAGATCATTTGCCGCGTGTCTGGTACATTTGGAAAGGCCGGATGGGGACTACTATCGATGGATATAGAGCATCTGTGGACGGTGTAAAGTGGTTCGCGTATTTCTTCTTGGAGGGTCAAGTGTACCCTAAGCTGAAACGATTTGTTCCGTCGTTGCTGACGACACCTGGGAGCATCACCAAGTCATGGGCCAGGTAAATCGTTATTCTATCTCCTTTCGATTTCACGTTGATTCATCGAATAGATTACATCAATTTAGTACGATTTTTTCAGGTTGATACCACGCACTCAAGCAATAGTACAAACGTTGCAGTCGCAGGGAGTCGTGTCCAAATACAAACTGCTAGAAATCTGGGGTTTGGATGAAAAATGTGAGATTTTAATTTATAAAATAATATTTAGATATTATCATCGAGTAGACTTCTATACAATACTAGACCGCTGACAGGCATCTCGGCCGTGATGCTTGCCGCCATGTTGATTTTAGTCAAGATATGCTATACTACAGATTCTATACAAGTAGTTTTATACAAGATTTCTATACAATAGTCTGGCATATACAGAATGTCCAAAAAAAAGGGTTTAATACTACAGGAGTAGTGGTTCGATTTCGGCATTCAAGTAGCTACACGTTGAAGGCATGACTTACAAACTTATTGATAACATGTACCAATATTTAACACAAAAACATTCGCCTGCTTCGTTATGTACTGTAATAACGAATGCAGATAAACGCACATCATGAGCAACTGAACACCCGATAGTGACTTAATGTTAATTCAATATGGCCGCACCCTTCACTAACACTTGCACCTCGCACTCGCATCAGCTTTTCGGCAGTGCGTCCATAGATGTTAATGGTCTAGTATAAAAGTCTGTGGATATTATATATTTATAATTTTAGTTCTGTTGTCAGCTTACAAGAAGTGGCTGCCGGAATCCGCGCACGCAGAAGTGGCACAGATATGACGGCACACAGTGGCCGCATTTGTAATTAAGAACAAAACATTAGGATTGTAATTATACAGTTTTTTAGATAATTAAATTATTTTATATATGAAAAAAAATCGAAGTGCATCAGTTTTAGCCTTCCAGCAAAGGGTCGATTGTGTATCTTGAAATAATGAGGTAAAAAATTACAAAAGTGAGAAAATTCATTAACGTATCTACAATTTTATTTATCAGAATCTAATAAAATCTGTTAACTTTTGTCATTTTCACCTCATTTCAAGATACACAACCGACCTCCAGGCGACGCGGCGGTTTATTTTATCGACTTTAAAAGTTGGCGGGAAGTCGACTTTCCGTCATGACAAGAAGTCGACTTCCCGTCATGACGAAAAGTCGACTTCCCGTCATGACGGAAAGTCGACTTTTAGTCGGCGTTTTTTGAGACATTCGCCGATTTCAAGTCGACTTCAAGTCGACTTTCGTCCTTAAAAAAGTCGACTTTCTGCCAAATCAGTATCGGTAGAAGTCGACTTCAAGTCGACTTAAAGTCGACTTTTTGCTCTTAGGGTAGTTGCTATCTGTTAACTTGACGCTCGATAAATTTTGTTAATAACAAAAAACTATTCTTTCTCAAATGTTTAAACAATTTTCCCAAACTTCCCCAAATAATTCCCAAATTATATATGAACAATAATAATCCAAAAATATTCAATTTGTCTGCTAACTCTACGGCGGTGAGAAACCTGAGAGCGGCCACCGGGATCATTCCGTTCCAGCGGACGTATACTGACGCGCCGCCTGAGAAAGTGGACGTCAACTACGTCGTTACGCTTGGTAACGGTACACACATGGTTCGTGTCCGTGCTATGGTTCGTGTCCGAACTACTCAGATGGAGGGGATATGCCAGTCGGCTGACACGGGCTGCGTTCCTTTTGGGCGCTCACGCGCTGTAAGCATCGCTCTATCTTCGTTTGATATTCGATGTGCAACGAAGATAGAATGATGCTTACAGCGCGTGTGAGCGCGTGAGCGCCCAAAAGAAACGCACCCTCGGCACTCGGCAAGCTTGGAGCGGGGAGAGAAGGGCAGGCATGCGCGATCTGCTGTCACTTTCTCGCTTGAGCTGTGACATAGCTGCTTAGCACGCGCCGGCTATGCCACGATGCCATGCATTTCGGGTATCGCTCCTTGCGTTTCGCCGAGTGCCGAGTCTCGAGTTGGCAAATCGACGATGCGCTATACGTTACATTTACGTTTATATTTATAAATATATTTATATTTATATATATATATATATATATATATTATATTTAAAATTTATAAATATAAAAACTAAAATTCGTAAATGTAATGTATAGAAATCCCCGTTCTGGCCAATATGCTCTTATATAAAAAAAAGTCTTATTTTAAAAACCTTTACTTTAGCATAATAGTATTTAAATTTAATATTTAAATGCATGACAATAATTACATATTAACTATATCGAGAAAAAAAGTAGTTTATAATGTTCTTTTTACTCTTATTAAATTTATATTAGCTATTAATGTTTATAAGCGGCCACGAGCAACAACAAAGAGATATTGGATTAAAATAAAAACAATTTCTTAAATAAACAATACACATGGTTAACGTTTCGACTGTATTTAGTCTTCTTCGGAACGGATTACTACGATAGAAGAAGATAAATATAAAAAAACATGATAATTAATGTTCAAGTTTACATACTAAAACATTAAACATTATTCTAGACTAAAACATTAAACAATTACCTAATAATATAAACAAAGTAAACAGTAATCTAATTAAATCACAAATATAAAAACGCTGGAATAATCGAATAAAACCATAACAAGAGAGATAAATTTATATTTATATTGAGAAGTGGTAAAATCTCTTCCGTCAGGAAAAGAATGTAAAGAATTATTAACGGAGGTTTTCTAATTTAAAAGATCTTTAAAATATATATTTTTCAGGAACTTTTTATAGGGAAACGAAGAAAGTGAATAACGTTAAACTTTGCATGTTCTTTTCAGCTTATTTAAAAAATTTATTTTTATTTTTTAAATAACAAAATAAATGCTCTTCTTTTCTGTTATATCCTGGTCACATAAATGACAGACGGTGTAAATAATTCTTGCTGTTCTAGGTATCTGAAACGCAAAAAGCTAAAATTTTCTTATTCAGAAGAAGTATATGTGGCTATCGTCTGAACTAGAAATAAACCAATATTTCCATTCTAGGTTCTAGGCGGCCTTTTTATCAAAAATATTATTAATCAATATTAAATAAACCATTTACGATTTGAACTTAGATTTTATAGTAGCCTAATATTTTTTATATACTATATATTTACATATTTTTCTAACTTTAATCAACTATGCGCCGACTAACTTGTCAGACTTACAACACAGCTCCTATTGGATTAATAAAATTCCCTCACACCCCTCTCATTAAATCGATTTAAATAATAGTAAAGAATTTACTACTCCAACAGGAGCTGTGTTGTAAGTCTGACAAGTTAGTCGGCGCGCAATTTATTAAGATTGGAAAAAATATAGGTACGTGTAATACACAAAAAATATTATTAGGCTATTAAGATCCAAACTCGGATCGTACACGGCTTATTTAATATTGATTGATTGTATAACGGTCATAAAACGGTCTTATTTCTCTTATATTATTAAAAATATTATAACTTTTTTCAAAATTTTGTTAATATTTTATTAAAAAAAAAAACTAATAAACCTATAATATATGTTTATTCTAGTTCAGACAATAGCCACACTTATTCTGAATAAGAAAATTTTTGGTTTTTGGGTTTCTGATATCTATAGAACAGCTAGAATCATTTACTCTGTCTGTCATTTACACCTTCTAGTGATCAGGATGTAACATAGAACAGAAGAGAATTTTTCTTACTTAAAAAATAAAAATATATTCTTAAAATAAGATTAAAAAACATGCAAAGTTTAACGTTATTCGTTTTCTTTGTTTCCCTATAAAAAATTCCTATGTATGAAAAATACTTATTTTTAAGACCTTTCAAACCAGAATACGCCCTTAATTTATTATTTGTTATTAATATATTGTTATTGGACTTGGTTAGAGGAGCGAGTGTGGTGTGTGCGTGTGGATGAGGGTCGGCGAGAGCGAGTGAGAGTGTAGGCAGTAATAGAAAGCGTGGCGGGCGTTAAAGAGTTGGATAGGTAGAAGGAATAATAGAGAATCAGGATAGGATAATAACGGAAGTTGAAATCACAGAAATATTATAGTAAAAGAGTGTTAAAGGTAAAGGTGAGAGCGTGAGGTTAGGGTGCGAAGGGGGGAAGGAGCTGCGTGTGCGTTCCAAAAGAGAGCGAAATTTGCGTTGCGTAGACAGTGAAGGTGGCGACACTGGGCGCGTTCGGCGAGCCAAACTGCTCGGGAATAATTGAACGTGATTGGTTCTTATAAGAACCAACCAATCAGCGCGGCGTTCGCTGAGCGAGTTCATTGGCGTGATAGATTGAGCATAGAGATGTGTACAGCGAATTGGCGAGCGAGATGGACGAGAGCGAATTGATAGCGGATGTGAATGGGTGCGCAGATAAGATTGTAGATAAGTCAGGAAGGAAAAAAACGGATAAAGAAGCTCATGTTGCTCCAAAAGAAGAGAAAAGAGGAAGAGGAAGGCTTTCAAAGGAAGAACTGAGAATGAGGGAAAGAGCGAATTCGACCAGCATATTAGATTTTGTGAGAAGTGAAAAGGATATGGCATGTGAATTGGAGAAAGCTAAGAGGAAAAGAGAGGAGGAAGTACAGAATGGGAAGGACATCTTTAAGAGAGATAACAAGACGATAAGAACGCCTCCAGGCTTGGATAAGCGAATAGTAGGAACCGGACTCGAGGGTGAGGAAAGAGAAGGGGACGGAGACAGGATGGTGCTGAAGAAGAATGAAGCGGACGGTTCGATGATGGCAATCTTGAGAGAAATAAATGCGGAGCTGAAGGATATGAAGATGGAGATGAAAGGGATGAAAGAGAGAATGAGCAAATTAGAGGAGGGTTGGACCAAAAGAGAAAAAAAGTTGGAGGACAGAATGGATAAGTTAGAGGTTAGACTGCGGAAGATGGAACAATCAAAGGAAGACATAGTCGTGGGCGAAAAGGGGGCCAAAATTGGAGAGATTGTAGAAAGGGTGACAGAGTTAGTAAAGAAGAACGAAAAAAGCATAAGAGATAAGAGGGAAAGAAGAAACAAATTTGTAATTAGAGAATTGCAAAAGGAAGACAGTAGATGTATAAGGGAAACAGCAGAGACATTTCTGGAAAAGGAGTTTGGAGTTAAGAAGAAGGTGAAGAATATGCAAACATCAGGTAAGGAAGGAAAGGAAGTAATTGTTGTGGAAATGGACTGCTGGGATTCGAAGGAAATTGTAATGAAATCAAAGAGTAAGCTAGGAAGCAGAAAAATTTTCATTGATCACGATCTGTCGTTCGAGGAAAGAGAGGTGCAAAGATTGATAAGAGACCGCGCGCGGAAAGAAAAGATGGATGGAAAACAGGTAAAAATAGGATACAAGAAATTAGAAATACAAGGAAGGAAGTATGTGTGGAATGATGAGGAGAACGCACTTATAGAAAAGGAAAATTTTTGAAGGGCAGCCAATTAAAGGATGAATCGAGGAAAATGGTAGATGATGAAGAGCGTAAGAAGGACAATGGAAGACTGGAGAGTGAGAATAACAGGAGAAGAAGGGTTTTATTCTGGAATGTAGTCGGTTTAGAGAGACAGAACAAGGATTTTTGGAATTATATAATACAAAATGATTTTGTAGGTTTATGCGAGACATAGCTAGAGGAGAAAGGTCGGGATAGGAAAAGAAAAAAGGTAGGGCGATTGGCGGAATTTTGATAGGAGTAAAGAAAAGCTGGATTAGGTGTTACGATGTGGTAAAGACTGCAATGTTATCAGATGGCATTGCTCATACATGGCTTTCAGCAGATGGTACAATGCTGAATATTTTCACAATTTATAATAAAGGCCTGGTGAATGATTTAGAGACAACATTAAAAAAAATTACTGAAAGGCATGAGCGAGAAGGAATAATCATAGGAGGCGATTTTAACATAAGGATAGGGGAGTTTGGAAAGGACAGACTGGCGGACTGTGATGTGGAAAGGAAAAGCAAGGATAAAGTAGTATGTAATGAAGGTAGGCAGTTTACGGATATGATGGATGAAAGAGGCTGGTATATACTAAATGGTAGAACAATGGGGGACTGGGAAGGCGAATTTACTTATGTAGGTGCGAGAGGGAGTTCGGTAATCGATTATATTATTGTAAACGAATACATACATGACAAAGTGTTAGAATTTAAGGTAGACGACAGGGTGGACTCAGACCACTTACCCTTGGCAATGAAGATGGAGGGGACTGAAAGACAAGTTGCAGAAAAAGGAGAAGAAGAAGACAAGGAACTAAATACCGTGAGAAAAATAATAAATTGGGACAAGGAAGCGAGGAGACTATATTTCGAGAGAACGACGGAGCCAGGGAGCGTGGAGTGGCAAAAGTCGTGGTCGATAGAAGAGAAATGGAGAAGAATAAAAGAGCTCATACATAGTGCACTGATTTATAAGGAGGTTAAAAAATCGAGGAGGAAAGAAATAGGTCATAAGGACTTGTGGAGCAGGAGTTGCACGAGGAAAAAAAGGGAGGTTAAAAGAAAGTACAAGAGATGGAAGAAGGGGAAAGGCAGAAGAGAAGACCTTATGGAAGGAAGGAGAGACTTTAGGGAGTTGTTAGAGAGGAGAAGGAAAGACAAAAGAGCGGAAGAAGAGGAGTTGAGAAATTTGAGGAATGAAAAAGATATTTGGAGGTTTATAAACAGGCGAAGAAAGAAGAAGGAATGGACGGAGAACAATATTCAAGGAGAAGAGTGGAGAAAGCATTTTATGAAGTTATTGGGAGGCACGGAGAAGGAGATAATAATGAAGGAGAACGGAACTGAGAGAAAGATAGGTGAAGAAGGGGACGGTACAACTGCTATGGAAGTACGAGGTGAAAAACACGAAAGGTACGAGCAAGAAGAGGAAAGAGAGTTAGAGGAGGAGGAGATAGCGGACGCAGTAAAAAGGATGAAATTAGGCAAAGCAGCTGGAATAGACGGAATCCCGATGGAAGCTTTGAGGTTTTGTGGTTCAGCGGTGAAGGGTTGTCTGGTAGACTTAATAAAGCAGATATGGAAGGAAGGAATTATTCCATCGGAGTGGAAAATGAGCATAGTGGTACCGCTGTATAAGAGAGGAGATAAAGAGAAGGCAGAAAACTACAGAGGAATTTCACTGCTGTGCTCAGCATATAAGGTGTATGCCGAAATTCTGAGGAATAGATTAAAGGAAGTTATAGAAGCGAAAGGAATGCTGCCTGAAAGTCAGGCGGGCTTCAGGAAGGGAAGATCTACCATGGACAACATCTTTATTCTAAACCACATTGTACAGAGAGAGAAAGTAAAAGAACGTGGAGATGACAAGGTGTTTGCTCTTTTTATCGACTTGAAAGCCGCTTTCGACAAGGTGGAGAGGGGAAAATTATGGAAGATACTGGAACAAAAAGGGGTTGGCAGCAGCTTGTTAAACAGGATTAAAGGGCTGTATGAAGAAACGGAGACATCAGTCAGGACAAACAAGGGGATTACGAGAAACTTCATCACGAAGATTGGTGTGAGGCAGGGTTGTGTTCTGAGTCCAGACCTGTTCAGTCTTTATATTGCGGATTTAGACGAGGCGTTAGAGAAGCGAAATATAGGTGGTATTGTATTGGGCATGTACAGGGTATGGTCGTTAGCTTACGCCGACGACATGGTTCTACTGGCCAAGAATAAAGAGGCACTGGATGATATGATGGATACACTGAAAAGATTTTTGAAGGATAGGAAGCTAGAACTGAGTACAGAAAAAACAAAGGTCATGATTTTTAATAGTGGTGGCAAGTTAGGTAGAAATTGGAAATGGGGTAAGGAAAGAATAGAGGAGGTGAAAACTTTTAAATATTTGGGGTTCACGTTTAATAGAAAAGGAAATTACACGGATCATATGAAAGAGATGGGCAGGAAAGGAAGATTAGCAGCAAATAAGGTATGGGGCCTCGGTGAAAGGATATGTAAAGATGATTTTAAGAGGAGACGGACATTGTTTAATTATCTAGTCAAAAGTGTTATGGAATATGGGGTGGAAGTATGGGAGTGGATGGAGAAAAGTGAGTTAGAAAAGGTCTGGCTGGACTACATCAGATGGATTTTTAGAATAGAATTTTGTACGCCGCGGTATATGATCTTGAGAGAGTTGGGCCTAAAGAAATTAAAAATTGATTGGGGATTAAGAGCCATGAAGTATGAAAAGAGGAGCAGAGAAAGTAGTTCGAATAGGCTAATGGCGGCATGTTGGGAAGAAAAAGATAAAACGGAGAATAGTTCGGGCAGTGGGAAGAAAGATCTATTCAGTAGTGAAAAGGAAAGTTATTTTAATAATTTGGGGTGGGGTCTTGAAGCGATAAGAACTGCAAGAAGGGAAGGTATCGACATGCTCAGGGTAATAAGAGAAAGAGAACAAGATTTACAAGAACAAACTATCGACAGTAAGATTAGAAATGCGCGGTACAATATAAGATACAAGGAGCTGGGTATAGCGTGTAATAAACCAAGATATTTATTAAATGTAAATATGGACAAGACAATGTCGGGTGATGGTATTAGAACGTTGATAGGATTGAGGTGCGGTAATATGGAGGAAGCAAATAAATATTGGTTGGGGGAGGATGTAAAAAGCTGTGGATTTTGTAAGCTGGGTAGGGATAATCTGGAACATTATGTAGGTGAATGCACGGTGGTTAGCGATTGGTTTGTAAATCTGGGTAAAAGCTATAGGGAAAGACTAGTTACATTATGTAACGATGAATTAGGAACAGAAAAAGGGAGGATACTAAAAAGGCTTTGGAAAGAGAAGGAGAGGAAGCGGAGACAGGTTAGAACATAAGCGAACGCGAGCGAATGAAGTCTGATAATAGCGGAGGTTTTGTAGTTTATATGGTGTGGATGGATGAGTGCTTAAGGTTTATTGTAAACCAAGTTCCTTTTCTTGGCTATAAGCTTAAAAATAAATATATATCTATCTATTAATATATTGTTATTAATTATATACATATAAGTATTAGAAAGCATATGGTATAAAATAATTTCAATATTCAAATTATTGTAATAATAATAAAGAAATCAATTATCTACATTTTCTTTTGTGTGTGTATGTGTGATGTTATCGACAATAGTTTTTTTGCACGTTTACATTTTTTTGCAGATTTTTTACACGCTTAATTTTCACAAGTGTGATGCCAAATACAGACAAGATTTTTGTTTATCTGTTATAAGCGTTATTTTGAATGCAAGATTTTAATAATCAAACGTTTTTAATAATCAAACATTTTCAAACTGCAAGCGAGGGACAAGCAATATCATCTACAGCATGTATCCTTAAAATACTACGATCTTTTCTAGCAGCACTAACCACTAGCGTATAATTTGTCCGCCGACATTACGAATTTCTTCTGCTGCAACACATAAAATGTTGAACAATTTTCTCGAATGGTTGTAATAACGTCTGTATGTCCTTGCATTATTAATTCGTTAAGGTATTGCTCACATTCTCATTTTAAAATAATAATCTTATTAAAAAATGTTTATTCTTCTTTAAAGAAAATACTGTCTTAAATGTTCTTCTTTCAAAAAATTTTGACAGACTTGGAAGAAAGAGTTTATATATAGAGACAGAAACTTATCTTAATTTTTAAAATATATTTTAAATTTCTTTAATGCATTTAATGCGCGTGTGAGTATGAAAATGCAATTTGTCTTTCTAAATATGATAAATATTATTTTTTAAAAGACGATAATAATCAACAGCAAGACGTTTGTGTGTGATAAAAAATTTACAACGTAAAAATACATCACAAATATATATATAATTATATGTAAAATATGTCTGTTTAATTAATAATATTTACGATGTTTAGAAAGATAAATTAAATTTTCATATTCACACGCGTGTGGCCGGGGCGTATTAAAAAAGAGGTGTGGCCTCGGAGGGTTAATGATGCAAGGGCATGCAGACGTTGTTACAATCGTTCAAAAAAACTGTTCAACATTTTATGTGTTGCTGCAGAAGAAATTCGTAATGTCGGCGGACAAATTATACGCTAGTGGCTAGTGCTGCTAGAAAAGATCGTAGTATTTTAAGGATACATGCTGTAGATGATATTGCTTGTCCCTCGCTTGTAATTTGAAAATGTTTGATTATTAAAAACATTTGATTATTAAAATCTTACATTCAAAATAATGCTTATAGCAGATAAACAAAAATCTTGTCTGTATTTGACATTACACTTGTGAAAATTAAGCGTGTAAAAATCTGCAAAAGAAATGTAAACGTGCAAAGAAACTATTGTCAATAACATCACACATACACACACAGAAGAAAATGTAAATAATTGATTTTTTTATTATTACAATAATTTGAATATTGAAATTATTTTGTGCCATATGCTTTCTCACATTTATATGTATGTGATTAATAATAAAACATGTTAATGACAAATAATAAATTACAAGAGCGTATTCTGGTTTGAAAGATTTTAAGGACGTTCTCCGGAAAATCGATTTTCTCTAGATTTTCTTGAAACTGTGAATATACATTAATTTATAGGTGTGCTTTATGTGTAGTATAAATTTTAGTACCTCTTGCGGTATTAAAAATCGAGATACTGAGCTTCAAAGTTTTAACTTTTAACACGGAATTCCTATTCCGAGATATTGTGAAACAGACATTTTAATAAAGTGTAAAAAAAGTTTTTTCTAAATGTTTTTGAAAGACTAGTATATGATGCTTTATATAAAAATAGAAATTAATAATATGCGATAAGTTTCAATATTTTTGCGGTACTTGTTTTCGAGAAATACTTGTAAAGTACGCTATTTGAAGTTAACTTCTTATTTTTGAGTTGTTGTATGTAATATTTAGTAAATTAACTTTAGTAAAATAAATTTTTCTTTTTAAGCATGAATACAAGTTGAGTATGACTGGAGCCGGAGAAGGTCTTTAAAAATAGGTATTTTTCAGAAATTTTTTATAGGGGAACGAAGAAAGCGAATAACGTTAAACTTTGCATGTTCTTTTAATCTTACTTTAAAAATCTGTTTTTATTTTTCAAGTAAGAAAAATATTCTTTTTTGTTACTTTTATGTTATATCTTGATCACTAAAAGACATAAGTATGAGAAACGAAGTAAATGATTCTAGCTGTTTTAGGTATCAGAAACGTAAAAACCAAAAATTTTCTTATTCAAAATAAGTGATATGGCTATCGTCTGAACTAGAATAAACATTTTTTTTTAAATAAAATACTAATAAAATTTAAAAAAAAGTTATAATATTTTTAATAAAAAAACCGCTCAGAATGGAAATATTGATTTAGTTCTAGTTCAAACGATAGCTACACTTTTCCTGCAGAATAAGAAAATTTTAGTTTTTTGCGTTTCAGATACCTAAAACAGCTAGAATTATTTACATCGTCTGTCATTTATAGTGACCAAAATATAACAGAAAAAAGAGCATTTTTGTTACTTAAAAAATAAAAATAAATTTTTAAAATAAAGTGAAGAAAACATGCAAAGTTTAACGTTATTCACTTTCTTCGTTTCCCTATAAAACATTCATGAAAAATATATATTTTAAAGATCTTTTAAATTAAAATATCTCCGTTAATAATTCTTTACATTCTCTTCCTGACGTGTGTGTGAAGCTATCGTCTCATTTTGCAGAAACTCACAAATTATTGAGAGTTCTGGCTTCCTTTTTAATAGTTCTAGAGTTCTTGATATTTTAAACAAATAGTTCTGGCCATTAAAGCCAAAAAACGCGTCAGTACAAACTGAGACGCTATATAGGTTCACGCAGCGTCTCACTTTGTCCTACACAAGTTCCACCACTGTATCTCATCAGATTTTGCAAGATCTATAGTTCTATAACAGTTCTATAAAGAGTTCTGCCATATAAAAGCAAAAAAATTAATTATAAGGTACTAAAAAAAAATTACAATGCAACGAGTATACCGAGTTGAGACGCCAGTTGAAATCTCGGAGTTCCGGTTCATGTAAAATATTTTTTGAGTAGTTTTGAGGGTATTGAAACATTTTCTAAAGAGTTCCGAGCGTTAGAATCTTTATGTTATATTTAAAAAAATTAATATTAACCGAAAAGTAATCATGACAGAAGAAGATGAGACGTTGTGCGAAATCTCGGAGTTTTGGCTTATATAAAATATTTTTCGTATAGTTCTGAGCATACTAAAGCATTTTCTAAAGAGTTCCCGCCACTAGCTACGTTGTATATATGTTACAGTCAAAGCCCGAAACGCAGGCATTCCTAGGATTGACTATATAGTCAATCCTGGGGAACGACCAAGCGTCTTAGTCAAAGCCCGAAATAAGTTTTGCGTTTCGGCTTTTGACTAGTCAATCCTAGGAATAACTAATACGGCTAGTCAAAGTTAGAAGCTAAAGAAAAATTACTTCGGACTTTGACTAGTCAATCCTAGGTGTGGCTTAATTTAGACTGTGTGACTGTTAACAAATAAAATCAAGTTTTTTTTCACTAAATTAAGTTCTTATTGTTATTAATGCCCCGCGACGCAAGATATTAAACGTTAAAGTTGACAGGAATCAGGTTATGATTTCTGTCATACCGACGAGCTGTAGCGACTACTGGCGACTACGAACATCCCCTGTGGCCACATACGCATGTTCAGTGGCCGCACACGCATGCAAAACTGCGCAAATTTTAAATAAATCAATCGTGCAGAATAACCCAAGCATCTCGATTCAAGCAGTTAGGTCTCACGCTGGGAGTTTCATTAGTTTAATTATGCGTGGGAAGCACACACACACACACACACACAACGGGGGGGTGCAAGGGGGGGGCCTTCGGCCCCCTCCTCCCCCGCACCCACCCCGCCGGTAGGCTGCGTGGACCTCGCTTTACAACATAAAGTACATGCTAAGTTGTAAAAC
>NW_020224648.1:0-2594 GCF_003070985.1 Temnothorax curvispinosus
GTTGTACATTGGTAGTTACACCCTTGGGGATTTTTAGCGTCTCTTCGACGTTTTTTTTTTTCTCGAAACTCCCCGTCCGCGTTTGTACGGAGCGAGATAAAGTCCGTGACCTTCCATGGCGCGATTGTGACGTTACATCTCTTCCAGCTGACGTCGCGCGGCTTTGTTATCATTCACGGCCTTTGCGACTCCCGCCGCTCCGCCGACCAACGAGCCGAGAACCCCTAATAACGGCAGGATCGGTAGAATACCGCCGCGTTTCGCTACCGGAAGTATTCGCTTGGTCTTCTTCATCTTTTTCTTCGTTTTCAAACCCATACCGAGTTTCGTTTTAGCCTTCATGGCCGCCCAGACGGCTGTAGCCGCAGCTCTCTCTCCGAGAGTCGAATCGTTCGCGGTGACATGAGTAGGAGGGTAACATATACTCCGAGCCTCAGGGATCTCGCTTGCGGTTAGCGGGGTCGGGGGGGGCTTCGCTGCCGCGGGGGAAGCGCCGTAAGCGGTGGGCGAGGGGGTCGAGGGACGGTGTAAAGGGTCACCGGTGGGGGGGCTATGCGGGGGGAAGAGATTACTGGGCGAGAGGGGGAGCGCGCCGCGAGGGAAACATATGAGGTAAGGTTGGGTGTGGCAGGGCCGCCAACGGGGGCTTGGCGCGGGGCTGGGCCGCCAACGGGGGCTCGTTGCGGGGACGCGGGCGTTTTCCGAGGGGGCGCTCGGAGCGGCGCTCGCGCCGTTACCGACCGTTTTGGAGAATCGCGCGCCAATATTTTTGTTTGTTTTTTCTTCGTCGTCGCTCGCGCGCGTTCGGGCGCGTCCGAACTCGTTTGAACTCGTTCGACGTCGCTCCTTTCGACGTTTGGGGGGGGTGGGGGAGAACGACGCGTTCGAGGTGGTTCGTTTCGCGGGGGGGTCTTGCGCGCCCGTTTTTGTCGTCGTCGTCGTCGTTTTTTTTTACTCTCGGTCCGAAGGTCGTTTCGATCCGCGTCGCGACGGGCAGGATGTAGTTTTCCTGCCCATCCCGACGTGTCGAGATCGAGGGAGATGACTCGTCTCTTCGTTCGATCAATTCGTACGATTCGCGATAATTTTTTTAACGCGCGTTCGAACTCGTTCGCGGTCGCTCTCGTCGTTTCCTCCTTTTGTTTTGTAGTTTTCCTGCCCATCCCGACGTATCGAGATCGAGGGAGATGACTCGTCTCTTCGTTCGATCGATTCGTACGATTCGCGATAATTTTTTTTAACGCGCGTTCGAACTTGTTCGCGGTCGCTCTCATCGTTTCCTCTTTTTGTTTTTCTTTTATTTTTTGTCGGAGGATGCGGCGAGCGGTTGTCGTCATTCCGGGAAAGAACGCGTTCGGCAGGGGGGTACGCGTCCTCCGTTAAGACGACGAACGGGGGGGTATAAATTGAACAGGCGCGCGAACGGCGCGGCAAACGGTTTTTTTCTACGAGGATTCTAGAGCGCGGTCGAGAGTTAATATATTTGTGAAAAAAAATACGGTATAGGAACGGACGGACGCTATTGCTCGTCGATGGTGCGTTTGTTTCGCGGCAGAAAAGTCGGATTTTGAAACGTACTCGCTGGCACTGACACGTGGTGTCCCAAGCATTCTCTAGATCGCATATCAGTAGAACCGAACACAGGTGGTGGTGTCCCAAGCATTTCAAATCGCATATCGGTAGAACCGTACACAGTTGGGGGGCTTTGGACTCATACGTTAAAACATGTTGGTGTATGGTTCGCGGCAGCGTCCGTAACGTTTACGACGAAGGATCGACGCACGAGTTCTGTTTACAGTGTGGAGAAAATTGTAAAATAGGTTTGTAGATACTTATGATTACGCCGAAACATTAATGTGGCGGATTGAAGATGGAGATTTTTTATTTTGATATAGACGTCAGCGGTGCGAATGTAGCGTCGGCGATACGTACTCGCGAATGAACGATCGCCGTTATCCGTCGTCCGAGGAATCGGACGACGAATGGCGCTGTCGCGAGCCCATGCTTAAGTTTTCGTCCGATTCGGACTACGAATCGGTGAGAGTCGAAGCACCGTTGTCGTCGAGCGCGCGCGCGTTGGTGACGAAAGAGGACGCGCGATGGAATCTGGCTACCCATCATCTGCGAAGGGAAATCGGAGCGCGAACCGATCGCGAGCGAGAGTGGATAGAGATGACGGTGGCGAACTCCGTCAGGGCGAGCGATTATATGCGTCGCCTGCCGCTCGAGTATTATCTCTATTACGAGACGGTGTACGGAGGAGAGAGCAGGATACGTCGGATTCAAACCGCCTAGTCTCGTCGTCTTTTTGACCGAGTGAAGTTCAACGTTCCCGAGGGTGAACCTTTCTGGACGCGATGCGGAAAGAGTGCGACGAGTTGCTCGCCGCGGACGTCCGCGACGCGGACGGGTACCGCGCGTGGAGACGGCGATGCGACGAGTGTCTCCGACTACTGCGGAAGCAGTGTCGAGTCAAACGCTCCGGGAAGCGAGGAAACACAGGAACCGTGAGCGCTCTGGTGGCTCTGATAGCGCGATTGGAAGGTGCGAGGGAGGATCTGCGTCGACGATTCGAACGCGCCGTAGGTGCCGGC
>NW_020224649.1:0-6685 GCF_003070985.1 Temnothorax curvispinosus
TTAGTTTTTATTTCTCCCTCATTTTTTCCGCAAGCTTTTAGCCATTGCTGGAGAATAACAGGTTCTTTTGGAAATTGGAAAAATTTTATATTTTTTGTCACCGTACGATCGGTGCAATTTTGAATATAACAGGTTGGCATTGTGCTAAAAAAAAGAAAATATATATAATTATAAAGACAGAGAATGAGACAGAGCTTATACTGACAGACAATATAAGCATGCAGCATCGTCTGACAGAGAAGCTTTTGATTCTTAAGGCCGCCGTAAAATCGAAAATATAAGAAACAGGGAACATATATTAGTAATTAGAAAGAAGGAATGATCAATAAGGAACAGATCAACGCAAAATAAAATATAAAATATATAAACGATAGATTTCATAGCCTGTACATACTACGTAACCTAAACTGGAAAATTGAAAAAAAAAAGTTACTTTCAACAGTCAAAAAATATAATCCTTATTCCTTATCTCTAATATCTGTTCCCTATTCCTTATGTTTTTGATTGTGCGGCGGCTTTTATTGTGTTGTCTTTATAAAAATTATACTTACACTATGTTTTAAACGTTTTGCTCTTCCTTATGCTGCGTTTCCACTACACGCGTCGAGCGTCGCGTCACGACGCCGCGTCATGAGTTATCCAATCAAAACGTTTTATTTTATGACGTCATTTCCGACGCAAGATTTTGTCGGAAATGACGTCATAAAATGAAACGTTTTGATTGGATAACTCATGACGCGGCGTCGTGACGCAACGCGCGACGCGTGTAGTGGGAACGCAGCATTACGCGTGTTTATTACTCGTCTTCTTTATGACAGTAGCCATATTGGATTTGAACATTTCTGGTCATTTCTCATTGGCTATTATTTAGGACGACTGCGCATCCACGGGACTGGTACACCTTTATATTTACATCATGGTCTTACGTCTTCAGTCGATTCGTGTGTCCGGGGCTTTACTACAGCTGTAGATCGGGCATATATGTCTGACTGTACCGTCTGTTTGTTCTTGCAACATATCATGCCGATATTGCCGATGATTTGGTTTTTGGAGTTTCCACCGGAAAGCTTCGTATGTTAATTTATTGAAGTGAAGCCACTTCTTATGATGAATAAATTAGACACCGTATTGTCGAACGTTGACGTGGACGATCCAAGATTTCGTATTAGACCATATCAACAAATCGTGGCTTCTTGTACTGGTGCATTCATTACATCAATATTTGGTAAGTTTGTGCGCAAACGATACTACATGATAACTGGATAATTATATAATTTAGGGCTTTTATTTTCTCAGTGATATATTTATATAATTTTATAAAAATGCTTATTATTTTTTATATAAATAGGTTCTGTATAAAACAATTAATACTTAAAAAGGGTATTATCTTTATTTTCAAAAGGTTATGTTATTTGGAAATCGTTAGCTTATGAAAATCGTTAGATTGCATTTTATGTTGTCTATCATATAAAATATCCCTTTGAAATGAAATATACATCTTTTAGTTTTTATTTAAAAGTGACATTTTTGTTTTAATTTCTTGATTGGTTATGCAATCATTTCTTTCGTAAATCAAATTTTGAATATTTATATTTTTCTGATATTTTTAGTGACTCCGTTGGACGTAGTAAAAATACGTCTTCAAACACAGCAGAAAGCAATGCTTTCAAATAAATGTTTTTTATATTGCAATGGTTTAATGGATCATTTGTGTCCTTGTGTCAATGGTAAAATGCCTGAATGGATGAGAAGAAATGGAAAATTTAATGGGACAGTTGTACGTGATAACTATATAATTATGACACAATTTAAGATTTCTATTTTCATATTAAGTTATGATATTTGAAATCTAAAATCATAAAAAATTTTTTCTCATATTACATATCAAACCAAATTAACATTTCTATAATTTTTTAATATGGATTGATAAGGTGTATCAAAAATTTTTCTGGCATGGATATTAAGATAACTATAAACGTTGATAAGATGTAAGATTTAATTCTGTTGAAAGTAAAGAATACATGCTGATTAAATTACAAATGTTTACTTAAACAGAGAAAAAAAAGTTTGATATATTTTAATCTATATTTTCACATGTATGTACAAAAAAGTAATTTATTTTAACGAAAAATATAAGAAAAAGCTTCATATTATTCGTTTCTGATATCATAATGAATATACAATGAGATATGATGTCATAATACAATACCTATACAAAAGTAATATAAAAATAACCCTTAGTACAATATGTTAATGTCTGTTATTTTTATTAATTTTTATTTGTCTTCAGGATGCTTTACTAAAAATAAGTAAAACAGAAGGTGTGGTATCATTATGGAGTGGTTTGAGTCCTACTCTTGTTCTAGCTGTACCTGCAACTGTCGCATACTTTGTTTCATACGAACAGTTAAGATTATATCTTAAGGTATTTCAAGTATTAGAATTTTTATTGTTATAATTCTTTTAGTTTTAATATATTTAATAACACATGAGATACTTGGGAATTTTAGATAAAATATCCAGTATTAAAAATATTATCATCTTTTTAGGATACATACAACAGGGAGTTCAAAAAGAAGGGAACTAATATGGAACAACCTTTTTGGATTCCTATGTTAGCTGGTAGCACAGCACGAATCTGGGCTGCAACATTGGTGAGTCCATTGGAGTTGATAAGAACAAAAATGCAATCACAGAAACTAAGTTATGCAGGTAGGATAAATTAATAATATAATATCAAATCAAATATAATAAAGCTTGATATATAAAATTTTGATGATTTCAAGTATGTTTTATATGTTCTAGAAATAA
The DNA here is from genome assembly GCF_003070985.1 of Temnothorax curvispinosus. Classification (NCBI taxonomy): domain Eukaryota; kingdom Metazoa; phylum Arthropoda; class Insecta; order Hymenoptera; family Formicidae; genus Temnothorax; species Temnothorax curvispinosus. The sequence continues at coordinate 2,812 of NW_020224649.1, forward strand.
TACAGACATTGAAAACAGTTGTGAGATACAGTGGCATTTCTGGCTTATGGATGGGATTAAGTTCAACGCTTCTTCGTGATGTTCCTTTTAGCGCTATATATTGGTTAAATTATGAAACTATAAAGAAAGTATATAGTTCGTATAGCTCACAACAAACTTTTACTTTTAATCTGGCAGCAGGAGCTATAGCTGGTTCTGTATGTATTTTATAATTAAAAATATAATTAATTGTGTTACAATATTCTATATATTCTGTAAAAATATACTATGTAAATATTATTGCAGATAGCAGCATTTTTCACTATTCCCTTTGATGTGGTAAAAACACACAGACAAATCGAAATGGGTGAAAAAGAAATTTATTCGGGTAAATATAAAATCACACACGCACGCACGCACGCACGCACGCACGCACGCACACACACACACACACACACACACACACACACACACACACGAAATTATTTGCTTCTTATCTAGTTTCATAGTTTTTCAGAACTTATATCAATTAAAGGCGATTTTTGGCGATTGTTTGATATGGTTTGGTACATATACCAAAGTTGCTATCGGTGGTTGCTATTGGTTCTGGTGCAGTTTGGTACCCTTTGGTTGCTTATACCAGAGTCACGCCAAAAATCGCCTTAAGTTGATTAAAAATTAAGCACACTTAAGGCCATTGCACGTAACAAAGTTTTAGTCATAATTGTAAGGCCGTAAGAAAATAGACCAATCACAGTCGATTAGTCTTCTCGAGCTCGAAGAATAATCGAGTGTGATTGGTCTATTTTTTTACGGCCTTACCATTATGACTAAAATTTTGTTACGTGCAATGGCCTTTACTTATATTCAGTTGTGTCTGAAAATTTTATTATTTATCTCATGTACGAGGCATGTCCGGAAAGTAAAAGATACATCGAATGTAGTCCGATAAGGATATTTGTTATGCGTATTATGACTTAACTGGTGTTGACCTTGATTCTTCCGCTTTCTTCTCGCGTTTGTTAGGTGCTAAACAAAGTATTGTTTGAATAACACGTCTTTGAAATAGCTGCGCCGATGTAGAATCCCGCCAAATGCGAGGTGCGTTGAGTGGGACTCAATTGACCACGTCGTCAATTGGCTGATTTAAAATAAAAATATCTGATTGGCTGGTCCAGTGGAAAAACTCCAGGCACCGGGAGCTGTGAGTAGCTGTGGTCAATCGCAACGTGGCCAAACGAGACGTTCCCGTGCGTTCCGTCATAAACAGCGTTCATAAACAGCGACAATTTGTCTGTGAACTTTCGCTGAGCGCTCACCTTTCGCGTTGGGAAAACGTATAACGGAACGCACCTCACATTTGGCAGGATTCTAGACCAGTGCCACTATTTCAAAGACGTGTTACTCGAACAATACTTTGTTTAGCACTACTTAACAAATGCGAGAAGAAAACAGAAGGGTCAACACCAGTTTAGTCATAATACGCATAACAAATATCTCTATCGGCCTACATGCGATGTATCTTTATTACTTTCCGGACACGCCTCGTATATATCAGAATTTATGTCACTTAAAATAAAAGTTTATCATATAAAATTTATTATAAATTTTTAGATAAACCTATTCGCAGTAGTACTACATGGACTATAATACAAAGAATCTATCATCAAAATGGATTGAAAGGTTTATTCACAGGATTAACGCCACGTTTGGTGAAAGTAGCCCCAGCCTGTGCAATTATGATCGCAACTTTCGAACATGGCAAGCGTTTCTTTCAATCGTACAATGCTAGGAAGGCTATTGAATTTGAAATTGAACGTGACATACATTTATTGCAACACAAACCTAATAGTACAGAATGATATGCTTGCTACAGGCAAATGTACAGAATTACAATAAAGTTATGTATCAAATTTAATCTTTAATTTTGTATAGTTATTAATTGAGATAAGTTTACATTATAATTTTTATAATTTCCATCGATTATTTTGCATAAAATTAAGAAAGAAAGGATATCATATTGTTGCATCTTGTATGTATGTATGTACATACAGTGAAGAGCTGAAATGCGATATGGTTCAAGTGAGTTTAAGTGTATTATAGTGAGTCAAACTGCGTTTGCATCGAGCTTTTTCCGCCACAAGTTTTGCCGCGCTTTCTCCTCCACAAATTGGCCGCTAAAAATTTAATTTATTTCGATATGTAGCACAAAGAAAAACATTCATACGATTTCTCGATTCGATACTATTTACTACGTTTTCGTTCTGTAGTAACTAACGATAATTCCTTCGCGTAAACGGGATTTTTTGGTGAGGGACATTGATGAGTGTTTTATCGATCAATATAGCAAAATCTTATATATTCCGATAACAAATTTCTTATATGAAAACATAAATTATATATTATATTATTATTATATATAAAATATGTTCATATATGTACACAAATATAAAATTATACATATATATTTTTATATAAAGTTTTTTATCGAATACTTTTGCATTTATACATATCTTTATGTGTGGCAGTCTGTATAATACTGAAATAGAGAATTAAAATTCGATTAACTTAATTAATAATTAATTTATCAAGTAATACTTGTAGTATTTTGTTAACATATAATTATTATTGTTTTGTTATTTAACGTAATGGAGAAAAAATTAGATCAGGAACAATAAATATTACATTATATGTTATTATTATATTAAATTATATAATTAGAAATTTTACTTTAAGCTTTAAAGTGTAACATCACAAAAAAAGTTGTTTGAAAGTTTTAATTAACTTTTTTTTCAAGTGCTTGCCATTTCTCTAAAAAACAATATTTTAAAATTTTTCTACGTATTTCTGTAGCTATTATCATGTAGATTATGAAAAATTTTGGTCTTTTGTTCTAGGTCAAAATTTATTTGCGGCATTTATACTGCAAGCCCTGGAGCAGTTCCCGCAAAGAAACGTTTATATGCTTACAATAAGGCTCCAGAGCGCCACCATTTAAAAAATAAAAAATTGTTTTATGCACTTTAAACATGTACAATAAAGTCCTTTAAATAGATTTTTGATTTACTTTCTTTTTTAACCACAAAAAATTTTTCTATTTTTTGGGCTTCTAGGACGTATGTGAAATTGGCCCCGCACTTTTTGAATTCTGTATTTTTAATAATTGTGCTACATTGTGCTACGTTTGTGCTGTAATAACTTCGATAACAATTAAGAAAAAAAAATAAAAACAAAATTATATTAGCCCCGCACTTTTCCCGAAATAGACCCAATTTTTTTTGTTGATGGGTAGTAATTTGTGCCACGTTGTGCCATGCCGTTGGAATAAACTCGATATCTCTTTTCATTTGGCAGATAAAAAATATTAAATCTCAAAAACAAAATAACAAATAATTATTTTTAAAACGCATTTACCGAACTTCTGTAAGCTGTGCTGAGTTTCGCTAGATGAGTACAACAAAGAAATGGCCGGAGATGCATAGAAAGTTGTAGGGGTTGAAAATAATGGGCTAAGGGAGGGGAGGAAATGAGGGTGAAAAAAAAACTTTACATTTTTAAATTTTGTAAAATTGTGCCGGATTGTGTGCTCGGTGAGTACAATAACTTTTCCTAATGACAAAATGTCCGCAAATTGTTAGTTTACGCAGCACAAGTATCTAAAGAAAGCAGTTTTTAGGAATTACAATTTTCAAACCGCTATAACATTTGAACCGTGACAGGGAAATTTTGCGACTTGTGCTGAATTGTACTAGTCGAACACAACAAGAAAACGGCTAAAAAAGAATCGAAAGTTGCAGGGGTTAAAAATAATGAGCCAAAGGGGATGGAGGTAAGAAAGAAATTTCTTTTTTTCAAATTTTTTAAAATTGTGCCGGATTGTGCTAAACGAGTACAA
>NW_020224650.1:0-1322 GCF_003070985.1 Temnothorax curvispinosus
GAATCAAGTGAGTCACTTTACACTTATATTTAATATATTGTTATCTGTATTTGTCGCAAATCTGTGTTCTCACATTTATTTCAGAAAACTGTTAGTGGCAGTGGTATGAGTTTTGATGGCTTCGGAGGACATGCTAGATACGGTAAAGTTTACATAAAGAGAGCCACCAATAGGCCACAGGATTTAGATAAAGCGATTTTGCGCCGTATGCCAGCGACTTTCCATGTTGGATTGCCGGTACGTATATTTATGCGATTTTAAATTTTATATGGTTATTAATCCATAATTATAAAAAGTAATGCCAATATATGTTTCAGAATGAGCAACAGCGCGGATAGGACGGCCACGTATTAAAAATAACCTCATAGAAGTTAGCCGGACAACTTCGACTTATGACTTTTTTTAGCGCATTGCTTTTTTTATTCTTAATTATTTGATTTCTTGTAATTACTATATATTCCATTGCGTAATAATAAAGTGCTAAAATGTGCTAGTAAAATAAATAAGCCACACATTAATGCATTGATAATATTAAGTTTTACGAGTTCGTTGAATGTATGCATCCCTCCAGTTGTTTAATTCATAACGATCTTTTAATAAAGATTACGCAGTGCTGATTGTACATTAAAAATAATTAGACAGTAAAAAAACATTAGCTGTAAAAATTATTAGCAGAAAAGTGATCGAAATATAAGTACTACCCAAAAACTCGTTCCAAAATCAATGAAAAAATTCAATATTTACTGTAAATTTTGCGTAAATGTACTTTATCAATATTAACATAAAAAATCTTTATTGTTTATACTATTAAAAATATGCCATATATTTGTATCAATACTTTAATATCGATAAAATTTCTACCATAAGCCAAAAACACAAGTGGGATGCGCCATTGCGCTCTTCTAATTCCTACAAAAATATCATTGTGGAAAGGAGGATTCAATGAACGAGACATTCGTGTGTGTGGTTTTCAGAATGTTATTATCAGCACATGGAAGTTTCGTATTCGTCTCACAAAAGTAAAGATTAGACGCGAAATGTCAACAATTGCGAATCAAGGAAAGCGGCCACGCGCGCGACCCTCGGACTTGTGTGGCGGCCGCCCTCCCGCCCCGAAATAAAGATAAAGTATTTTTTTGCTTACAATACATCTCGATGATGATAATAATACAGGTAATAACGGTATTTATTGTTACGGTATCGTAAAATATCACAATATTAATATCTGCCGAGCGAATGAAACGAACGACGGTACGCGACCGTGTGGCTTCTTGCGAAGGAAGACTCGGCGAACGAGCGGAGTCCGACTTTTCGCACCTATC
>NW_020224651.1:0-3505 GCF_003070985.1 Temnothorax curvispinosus
TCACAGACTGTACAGTAAACGTTCGAGTCTGCATACGACCAGCAGCTACAACACACAAAATCACAAAAAAACTAAACTAACCAAACTAAAACACTACAAAGTGAAAGCGTTATAAGATTCCAAGATTATAAGATTGAAACAAAGAAAATAATACGTAATCTTGAATTTTGGCAGCATTTTATATATTTATACATTTACACAAATAACTAAGAGAATAATGTTCTGGATTTTTTTTTTTTTTTTGTATAATATAAATATACGTATTAACTTATACCTATATATTTAACTAGATATATAATTAACCCTAGAACGCATGTATCATTTTTTTTACCTTCTAACGCATGACTGGGGGCAATATCGACCCCACGCTTTATTTGATCGTAAAACCGGTCCTACAGAAATAAAGGGCCTTTAAACCTACATGAATTTCTTCGTTTTTTAATAACGAAGAGAATGGTATACGGTAAATTTAATTTTACTCAAGTTTAGTTAGTGAAAAATCCATTTAAAGACTCGACAATAATGTCACTCGCTAGCTCAGGAGCGTTTTTCAAAGTTCGCCTGGGGTCGAAATCGACCCCTCTCATGCGTTTTAGGGTTAAGATAAACATAGATGACATACAAACGATTACGTGAAGTCGTTGTGATCAAACGTGATACAAAAACCGAAAAAAATTCCCCCCCCCCCCAGTTAGATTACTGCGTCGAAAAAGGTAATTTTAAAGATTGGAAGAAAACCTGGAGAATCACGTTATCGGAAATGGTTCTCGAATCAGCGAGAACATTCTAGTGAGAACATAGCAGCAATCCCGAGAAAAAGACACGGAAACCAAAAGAAGAAAAAAAGAACGAAAGAAAGATCGCGATACATTTGCACTATATTTGTGCAATCAACGAAAAATTGCAAACGCACAAATTCTGGAGAAAACGCCGAGGCGACCGATTGTAACCGGCCGGCGCCTTTTTGCGCCTCGTGCGCATGCAGATCAAAAGGAAAAAAAACCCAGGCGATACGAACCTGCCTTCGACTCGAAATCATCGTCCGAATCTTTCACGGAACGTGGCATCCTCGCGGTCCTTCAAATCATATACGCTGTAAGGGAAACGGAATAATGTCTTGAAAGAAAAAGAACGGTGCGGAAGAAAGGTTACCGAAAGACCACGTGTTGCCACTTCAATATGAATTTGAACTTTACGGCTCAACAATTAACTCTCCAAACAGCAACGGAAAGCGCCGACCATAGACGTGATATAATTAATAGCGTTTTTCATTGGCAGAACTGGTGCGCACTCAGTGCACATTAAGGCCGTTGTACACTGATTTAATCTCTAATATTTAAAGTAAAATGCAAATATTTCGACTGATAAAATACCCAGTACATATTTTACCAAATAGTGCAATAAAGAATATTGAGCATTTCATGATTTAACCCGTTTATATTAAACATACACATTACGTTGATTTGTGTACAACGGCTTTAATGTGCACTGAGTGCGCACCAGTTCTGCCAAAGAAAAACGCTATAAGATGAGCATGAAGCGCGAGATATGGACAAAAGAGTTTCGAAATGTGCTGATAGTGCAGAAACAATAGGGTTGCGTTCCAAAATTCACTCTGGGTAACTAAAATCAGAGAGAAACCTGAGAGCGGCCACCGGGATCATTCCGTTCCAGCGAACGTGATACTGACGCGCCGCCTGAGAAAGTGGACGTCAACTACGTCGTTACGCTCGGTAACGGTACACACATGGTTCGTGTCCGTGCTATGGTTTGTGTCCGAACTACTTCAGATGGAGGGGATATGCCAGTCGGCTGACTCGGTACTCGACAAGCTTCGAGCGGGGAGAGAGACTCCGTCTTGAGACATGCTCCGAGTCGGACGTGTCTAGTTTACTCTCTTCGGGCGGATTCTATCCGATTATTGCTTATATATTCGTAATTTAATTTCACTCACTTCACACATATCCTGCTTTGCGCTTCGCAATGTATCCTGCTTCGCATTTGCATGGGAATGCTTGCACGTGTTTCTGGAATGGTTTGGAGGAGCTCATGACGCAGGAGTATTGGCCGCTTGCTTGAGAACGCTGAGGACATTCTGTGAGCTGACGAGCGAGATAACTATGTTCTTTATACGCCTTACCTTTCTTTAAAAAATAAAATTTACTCCAGATATTTTTACTCCGTTTTGTTATTATACTTTGGGTTTATATTTTCGTTTTCACCTGTACTTATGTAGTTGATTATCGTCATTCTTAGATACATTCTGGAGCATTCCGTACGTTTGCCTTACCGTTTTTTTTAAAATTCACTTCGGATATTTTTCTCTGTTATGTTATTATACATATTTACTACTTCGTTTGCGCCTGTGTTCATATTCGCTGATTTCATACTTATGCTTATATATTTAATTAATTAATTATAGGCATTCTTAGATTCATTCTGGAGTATTTTGATTTTCTATTTTTATTGTTATTACTGTTACTTCAGAATAGCTTGTATTTATTGAAATTTTGTTAATTTGTACTATACTTGTATGTGCTGTTGTTTTTGTATTTGTATTTATTATTTGGGAACATTTTGGGTACCGTTCATATCAGAACATTATATTTGCTTTATTAATTATACTACAAACTTGCAAGTTTTCGGAGTATTTATTGTACGTTCGTTTCTTACATTGTCATTTCTTGCATTATATGCCTTATTATTTATGATTTAATGGTATTTTTCTTTCAGCTAAATGGTTTAATATTTAAATTATTGCTTGCGATAGGTACGTTCGGAACTCGTTGTTTCGAATTGTGTGTTTACATTCCGTTGCTTGCCTTGGTTTTTGCGTGTTTTTCAGAGGCGGGCTGCTTCCCTCTTGTGTTATCGTAACAGTGTGTTCTATTCGAGAATATTTGTGAGAGTCTTTTCTCCGCATTCCTGTTTCACACTACTTATTCTGATATTTCTATTTCTCTAATAATATTATATGGTGAATAAAATATTATTCTTCATTTCTCTTTTTTATTATTATTGTTTTTCTACTAATATATGCGGAACTATATTTTTTACTGTATTTCTTTTTGCTTATATATATTCTTCTCATACCGATTTATTGTGTACTCATCATGACTAAGGGTGGGAATCGAGGAAGGCGTTCTCCCTCCTCCCCTAAGGAGAATAAAAATGGTAACTCTTCTAAGCGACTTAAAAAGGACGATAATAATGAGTCGTCCTCGTCCTCGTCCTTGGCCTTGGTCCTAGTTGACCCGGCTTCTTCTAGGCTTCGCTTTATTCAGTCTCAATTGGAGAATAGATATTCGGATAATATTCTTGCTCCTTTTTCGGTTCATATTGAGAGTTTTTCTAACTCGTCTGATAATATTGGTAATGCTCATCCTATGAAAATTGGCAAACTTTTATGTAATAAATATAATATTAATACCCTGCAAAGACTTGGCAGGAATTTAATTAAAGTTGAGTTTGAGGATTACTTGGAAGCTAACTCGTTTGTTGAAAC
>NW_020224652.1:0-1953 GCF_003070985.1 Temnothorax curvispinosus
ACGCTCGGCGCAAAGAAGGACAGAACACGATCGTTGTCTCCTTCTCTCTTGTGCTATGACGTCGCTATGCCAGTGCCGGCTATGCCGGCACATATTTCAGATCTCGCGACTCTCCGAATCTCGAGTTGGCAAATCGATGGGCGACGTTATTTATTGTAAACTTAATCTTTTCTTATAAAATATCGAGATATATGTCAATCATTCTGTCGTTATTCACTGATATATGTATAATCAATTTTAATTGTGAATAATATGTTAAAACAACCTGTCTTCGAAGCGCGGATCGAGCTCGCGGCTGGCCGGGGTTCGAAGGAGGTGCGGAGAAGCAGACGGGTGGCGAGGTTAGCGAAATGAAGGCGCGTCTCGGTTAAGAGAAAATAGTTGAATTTATTCTATAACAATTACAATCTACGCTCGCGACATTTACAATGGGTCAATGCGTGCGAGGCGACGTTGGTTTAGTCGCGGGCGGCGCGGGGCAACCCGCGGTATGTGCGGGGCGGAGCCGTTGCTGTTGTATTCTCGCGGACCGAATCGCGTGGTGGCAGGTATTGGCACGGGCGGCGCCGGTTTCCCGGCCGGCTCGGCCCGGAGCGCGGAAAAATGGCGCGAAGCGCGGCGGCGATATGGATCGCGAAGCGTGGATAACGCGGCGGAAGCGGGTCGTCGGCCGAGACACACTCGGCGAGGGCAGAGAATGCCGGAAGCGCTCTACCGTCTTGTCCGGACAGGCTTCGGATGATTTGGATAACGAGAAGCTGGTCCTTCGCCGAGACACACTCGGTGAAGACAGAGAATGCTGGAGGCGCTCTACCTTCGTATCCGGACGGCTTCGGGTGATTCAGATAGGTGCGAAAAGCTGGTCGTTAGCCGAGACACACTCGGCGAAGACAGAGAATGCCGGAGGCGCTCTACCTTACGTTCGGACTGGCTTTGTGCGGGAATTCAGGATCGGTGTTGTCGGGAAGACGGATGACCGGGAATCGCGCTCTGTGCCAGCGACGCCGGGCTTATATACGCGTCGCGGCGGCGTCGCGGCGGCGTCGCGGCGGCATCGCAGCGTGGTGGAGGTAGCGACGGCGATCGCGAGCGCCGGGTCGGTGCGGCGGAACGATCGCGGCGCCCCGACGCCGTGATCGCGTTCGGCGGTCTTCGGCCGCCTTCGGCACCGCTCGGCGCGGTGAAGCGGTTGCCGCGTTTCAGTCCATTCGCGGACTTCCTAACGTATGAGAACGATTAAAATACGCTGAGCACACCGTGCCCGTTCTTCACCCCCGCGGGTGGTCGGCGGGGTGGTCTCGGCGTGGTGTTCCTGCCGGAACGATGCATGTTTGGGGGTGCATCGTTACAATGTAAATAAAATGTCTAAAAGTATAAAAATTACCAAATGCAATGACGTAAATCTTTATAAACATAAAAAGTTAAAAGAATTCTCGGTAAATGTTTACAATTAGGGCCCCACCTCCGATGACCTTGACTTTGACATATGTTGTCAAGGTCACTCTCCTGAGTGACCTTCAGAAGGTTTTAATCGGGGGTCGCTTTTTATTAAAAAGTTATAAACAAAAAAAGTTTTGAAAATATAGCAGTTATTTTAAGTACTGAGAGGCATAAACGATTAATATTACGTTTTTCTTTAAAGCAGAGAATACTTTATTTTGCGAGAAAGTCGCTGCTTTACCAAAACACAACATTTAAAGTAGTAAATTGGTGATAAATTGAAGTCTTTTTGTTAAAGCAGAGAATACTTACATGGGTTAGATGACGCTCTTTAAACAGTTGAATACTTTTAAAGCGTGTCATCTAACCCATGTGGCATCTCGCATATTAACTTTCCACGCATGAAAAATTTACGCATACACTTTCTACGCGAACCGAGGTTCACGCACACTCCCCCTGCTTTCAGGGGAGGTGCGGTAGCCCCGAAATAGTTCACGCATACACTTTTCACGC
>NW_020224653.1:0-31532 GCF_003070985.1 Temnothorax curvispinosus
TGTATACTAAAAATGTTTGCTATTAAAAAGTAAAACGGCATGCCATATATGTCGGAGTATACATACTTGTATATCATGTAAAAATATTTTGGTAAAATACTAATTAATTAGTTGCGCACGCATATAACCATAAAAACTCAACAATCGAGATAGTCTCGATAAAAAAGAGAAACAAAGTGGATTATTTTCTTGCATAGGAAATAACGATATATTCAAACATCATACTCGGCACCGGATATTTTTTCGTCCGTAATCCACCAAACTAAACTCGCGCAAGTCTCTTGTTTCAGATATATGTATCCTATTAGCAAACCTTGGAATATACCAAGAATTATTCCTGCTAAAATGTCAATTATATGATGTTTTCTCACTAGTAGTTTGGACATGCATACTGAAAAGGACCATGCTAACAAGAATGGTACACATATTAAGGGTATAGGCCATAAATTAAGGAAAAAATATGTGATAAATGCTGCGCGAGTCGAATGGCCGGATGGAAATGAGTCTTTTTCGGGAGCCAAACTGCCATTGATCGTAGGTCGTCTCCTTCTCGTTATTGCTTTTAGTGTAACAACTAGAATAATATCGAGCGTCAGACCTGAAATAATTTTCGTTCTTTAACATAATTTTTAAGAACAACAACGTGTCATTAGCTTCATTTTGAATATACCTATTAAAAGATTAACTTGCATCTGATATAAATTTGAGTTGTTAAAAACCCAGATTAACATGAGATTAGTTACCAGCCACGCTATGCTATGACACGATATCTAAAAGAAAGATACTTACTCATTATATGGGCGCCACTTCTAATTTTTTTCTACTTGAAAGTACAGCGATTCTTAATATAAAATGGTTTCACATGGGTTTTTAACTTTTCATGCAAGCCGTACAATGATAGACTATCTTGCATTGCAAGCACCAGGCGTGTTGTACTTCGCTTCAAGTGCAAGTTGGAAACCCATATAGAACCGTTTTAATATAATGAATTGTGTACGAAACTAGAACCATGACCTCAATCTCAACAACATGTGTTAAAGTCAAGGCCGTTGGAGCTAAACTTCAATTAAAAGTAGTGCCCATATAATAAGTATAAAAAAATAATAGTAAGTAGAAAAAAATACGTATATATATACGTATATATATATATATATATATTGTTTATACATTGTGTATATATATATATACATATTATATATATATATATATATATATATATATATACATATATTATATACATATATTATTTTTTATTTAATGAACAAAATTAATAATCTCACGTCTAGGGTTTTGTTATGTGCTTTAAGTCGTCTCAAAAGTGAAACTTGCTCTGCCCACTTAACAAATGCATTAGTTAAATAAGCGTCAACGGCTAAAAACTTTCTTAGCATTGATGGTATTTCTCTTTTCTCCTCCTTAAATGTAAAATAACATTTTAGTCTTATTACAAACTTGAAAAAAAAAAAAGATAATGCAGTTTCAATAAAAAAAGAAATTAATTAATTAAAAATATGTATAATACAAATATGTGAGACTATTGAATGCAATATAACAACGAATAAAGCAAACATAAGAATGAGAGGTTATAAGTGACGGATGTACCATTATTCCGTTACTTCCCAACTGGCCAGAAAAATTAACAGACGAACGTCCAAATGTTGCATCGTCACAAAATCATGCAATCTACTTGTTTTATATCTATCCTGATAAACAGTAATTGAAAAATTGCCATGCCAAACACGAAGTTAGAACTCAGGGTGCAAACTCATGCAGCGGAACGCAGAAAATCGCGGAACGAGAGCTTTGACCAATCACAAGCGTTCCGCTGCATGGGTTTGCACCCTTAGGGCCTAAGCAGAATGGCTGTCTTGGCAATGTTTTATGCCTTAGAGCCACCGCACAAGACTCTCGTATGGTCACGTAGCGTAACGTAACGTGAATCAACGCACAAGAAACGTATCGGTTAGAGCCTCCGCACAAGCTCTCGTATGGTAACGTAACGTAGATAAACGCACAAGAAACGTATAACGCCGTAACGGTCGTAACCAATACGTTTCTTGTGCGTTGATTCACGTTACGTTACGCTACGTGACCATACGAGAGTCTTGTGCGGTGGCTCTAAGTCTTTGTCTTATCTAACGCACAATATGTATGTACAGTATTGTGCGTTAAGCGGGGAGCACACACTTCTGCACAACGCATAATGCGTAAGCATAAAAAAATTGATTGGTCCATACACATGTGCATAAGGAAATAGACCAATCAGTTTTCTTATGCTTACGTATTATGCGTTATGCAGAAGTGTGTGCTCCCCGCTATACATAAGACAAAGACAAGGGATAAAACACTGCCGAGACAGCCATTCTACTTAGGCCCTTATGCTAAGACTCCATAGACGCGGAAACGCCGTGCGGCAGAGTGCGTTGACCAATCACAAATTTTGATTTTGCCGCAGGCGACTTGCGGCAGCCTTCTGATTGGTCAACGCATTCTACCGCACGGCGTTTCCGCGTCTATGGAGTCTTAGCATAATGCATTAGGGTGCGGTCACACAATACGGGAATCAGCATGCGGGACAGAGGATGCGTGATTCGAACAGCCAATTAGCGCTCTTCCGCATTTTTCTGTACCTTTCCCGTATGCGTTTGCGTTACTACCCTGGTAACATTGGATGCGTTCAGCCGATACTCCGCTAGCCTAGCAATCGTGAGCAGTCGCTCGTTTTCGCTCGTTTCCTCTCCTTTGACCCAATGGATTAAAAGGAGAGGAAACGAGCGACTGCTCACGATTGCTAGGCTAGCGGAGTATCGGCTGAACGCACCCATTTCCATTGCAATTCTGCTTTAACTGCTGTAAGACTGCACGAAAAGTCGTGCATTAACTTTCGGGCAGATCATGCGTTTTCTATTTCCAACTTTGACTATTTTTCTGTTGGCAGAAACTTGCGCTCGTCGTAGTGCAACAGAATTGTGGAAGATATGTGTATGCATTTACATATAACAGAATAGTGCAAGAAATGCGGCAGATGCTTGCGCAAATCGCAGTGCAACATAATCGCGCCAGATTTGTAGCATTGCCTACTGCTACCCATACAGCACAAAATATTTTTAAAATATTTTTTAGGAAGATTAATATAATTTACAAAAATATTTTTTATATTTATAGCACCGCAGTGGTGTTGGGTAAGCCTTACGTTGCATTGCTGGCGAAGATATTGTCGCGAATGTCATGATTTTGCTTCGCCGGAGGCCTGCTTCTGCTTATATTAGATCCCAACTGAAATTTACTTACGAGTTAGTTTTACCATTATGCGCCGCCTAGCGGCATCGTTGCAAACTAGCACATACAGCAGAATTCAACAAGAATTACGACAGATGCTTGCGTAAGAAGTAGAGCAGCAGAAATACACATGATTTTGGCAGAATATATACCGTACATCTGATTTATCAATCAAACATTTTTCGAAATTTGTAACGCCAAAATGGACCGTATAGGCGTATAGCCTACATCTTACAGCACAAAGCTATAACAGTTTCACAATCTCCAGTTAACTTACAGTAATTATTTCTATAAATATTTATATATAACATATATTAAAAACAACTTTAATAATATTGATGATAATTATTTACACTTTATTTCAAAATATTTATTATAATCTTTTAGATACTTTTATTTTCCGGACATTATAATATTTACAAAATATTCAACGTATATATTTTCAAAATATTTAAATCTTTTTTATAAACATTTTAAAAATATTTTATAAATATTTTGTGCTGTCTGGGAGTTTAGTGCGCTCGGCTGTTCTTTTTCTGACGGGCAGATGCTTGCACGCTTTTTTCGCATTTCTGTCACTCGGATCTGCACGGCAAAAACAACAATTTAAGCGACATTATACACTTGTAAAATTTTGCTAAATATGTTTCAAGCGTCTAGCACAGTCGACTGCTCTTTTTCTCACGGGCAGATGCTTGCACGTTCTTTTCACGTTTCTGCCGGTCGGATCTGTACTCAAAACTCTGCTGCAAAAAGCAGTCAAGTGTGCGTGAAGTGTCTAACGCGATTTGCTGTTATTTTTTTGTTGGGCAGATACTTCCATATTGTTTTCACATTTCTGCTGCATGTTTACTTTTAACAAATAGTATAAAATTTCACAGTAGCTTCTTACAGCAGACTACTACAATAGTACAGTAAGCACTCGTTAAACACAGATATTATGCACTTCTGTCGCAATTTTTGACTGCTTTCTTACGAACTTCTTCGGGACGTATCTGAACTGTCCAGGGTACTAAATCGTAACTTTAATATCTATCGAATGAAACAGAGCGCGAGTTATAAGCATTGTAAAAAGTATATGTACCTATGTCTAACATAGATTACAAATAATATTGCAGAGCATTATATGCATGAGAAGAAACGCAAAAAAATCTTATGATCATATACCATATCATCAAATTCCATGCCGTCGTCTTGTTCATCCTTTATCGCAAAATACCTCGTTTCGCCATCGGATTGCAATATCGATGATGGTTTTAAATGCCTATCTAACACAGCTAGGTCTTGGCGATCTATGAGTTCGTACACCTAGCTGGATAGGCCAATTCGACGGTAGACTTTCTCTACACCTGTGCATAATGTCTTTTATCATCAAGGATACCGCAGGCGGCAATGTCTCGAGGTCTTCTTTTCTCATACCTAGGATTAAAATATTGTTTTATATCTTTGGGAAAGGGATAATTTCCATAATACTCGATAACTTGCTGCAGCGTGAGCATACCCATCTCGTGATATAATATTATCCTATCCGTTGTGGGTTTCTCTAATTTCTTCAGTATCTCTTTGTCATGCATTTTTGTTTCCGCTTTCTTGAAGATCAATACGATTTCCAGCAGGTACAATTAATTTTATATATTTCTCCATTTCAATTACATCAACACGATTTTCATTTGCTATAAGCGCGATTAGATACACTATATTTCTCGTTCTTGGATTAACATGACGGGAATGCAGTTACATCTGCTCCATCTAACATGATATTTAACGTTTCAAATATGCCTGGTGGTTTCCGAGGCATGTAACTTGGAATTGCTATTTTCTGCAGGTCTGAATCATTGATTTGAGACTTCATGGACTTTTAGATACGACAACGAGGGTGAATCAAGGAAGTAATGATGAGCGTACATCTCGAATTTCAGATCTATATGCTTAATTGATACAATAACTACCCGAGCAACGGCAGATTTTCCGAGAGAGATATAACGCTGTTTAATTTCAATTCTTCGTACAATAGATGAAAAAAAAATAAAATTAGTGGAAAATGTGGAAACAGGACGGCTTGTACATACATTTATTTTTCCAACACGTTACTCGATTCTGCATTTTGAGACGTCGTGCGGAGAAAGTTTGATATATATCTTCTGACCCTTCAGCACATTTAAGGCAAAAGTTCGAGAATTTTTATATTCGTTCGAATTTAATATGTACAACCAATCATCCGTAGATCCACAATTGCTAGTCTTTTGCTTTTTGGGTAGCACCATAGGGCTGTCACGTTCTGTACACTGATCCTTTTCGTTGTTTCGCATCAGACGTAATTTTTCTACATCATATCCCAATAATGTGAATAGAACTATTAGAAAGAGATCCCATTCTTGCGCCGGCGAAAAGTGATCTTGTGGGCCTGGAGCATTTCTAGCGCCGTACCATTTAATCAGCAATTGCATCGCTAAATCTTTTTTAAGAACGCTTCGTAACGTATGTAAACATTTAGCGACTGTAAAAAAAAATGTTATCTAAACTAATTATAATATGTGTGTACAAATAACTAATTTAAATTATTTGCAATTCTTGTAATAAACTTATTAGTTATACTTATATATCAATAAAATCTTTTTCAGATTTCATGTACTTACCTAAAGGCGATGTACTGGAAACAGGTAACGTTATACGGAAATATTGCTTATTTCCGCATTCTACGGTTACCTCATTGCCTACAGTTTCTTTCAAACCGAGAAAGTTTGTGTCCGCAGTAATTAATTTTCCAACAGTATCGGCGGACGAGCACAATTACCACCTACGGGACTCAGTAGATGTAAAAGCTTCTTCGAATTTAATTTCGTGCGAGGCTGTGCAGCTCTGAGAAATCAAGGAACTTCGTCTCGGAAATGGAGATCCAAGCTTAGGATTACTATTTGACAAAAAGTAATTGTTGCCCGAAAAATTCGAAAGCATGCCAGAATGTGCAATTTGCCCACGCATGTAACTCCCGTGAATAACGCTATTACGTTTGACAAATCCACAATCGCTATCATGTGCAAATTCTGGAAGAAGCCAATAATTCTTTACGTAAGTTATTAAGTTATTTCAATTATCATATACATATCTTATGTTTTAAATAATTTCATGCTTTCTTTTGTATTTTAAATAAGATAAATAAGAAATATGCTAAATTATATAATGTTTTTTTGTAATAATTGTAATGTATGTGCATCAATATGTACTAACCGATAAACTGATGCATTCTTAGCCACAATGTTCGTTACCATCCCGAAAATGATCTGTTGTTGTTTGTTAGCCCAGTCAGAAATGTATTTTTTTTTTTTTTTTTGGTTTCTGCTCCTTTGGGAAGGAGCAAAGCGCCTTCAACCCTGCCTTTGGGTTATATAGCGCAAATAGTTAAGACCCTTATATGATTCTGCCCGTCCGCTTGATAAAATTAAAAATCACTCCTATTTTATTCCAATCTTCTCTCTTAATCAGATCAACGATATCCTCCGTTCCATGAATGTTCCGTTTCACCAGTTCCTCGCCCATAACCTCACGTTCTGCGTCATACCTGCTACACTGCCATATCACGTGATTTATATCTTCGATTTCATATCCGCATTCACATCTAGGGGAATCTATATAGTTTTTTCTAGCTAGGGACTCATTCAGGTTATAGTGATTTGCTCTTATTCGATTTATAAAAGAATAAAAATATCTCTCCGCTCTAACTTGTTTAAACCAAGGCTGTTTTATATTTTTGTTAAAGAAATTCCGGAAATAATCCTTTCCTTTATAGGAACTTTCCCTGATTAATACATCCTGAGTCGAATTCCAAGCTTCTTCTTTAAATATACATCTCAGATCACTTATCGGGATTGGAAAATTCGACATAGCCTCTTCCGATGCACCCTCCTTCGCTAGCAAATCCGCCATCTCATTACCTGTGTATCCTCGATGAGCAGGAATCCAGCCGTATATAATTGTACATCCATACTTATTTTTCAGCCTAAAATGACGTCTTCTGATATCTAAGATGAGACTACTCTTGTACACATCCAGCCTATTGTTTTTAATGGCTTTCAAAACACTCTGACAGTCCGATAAGATTAATACATTCTTGAAAAATCCTTTTCCTTGATCTTGATCCTTCTCCAATTTTTCCAATGCAGTAGATATTGCAAAAGCCTCCGCAGAGAACGACGACCACATCTTCGGAAGACTAGCATACAAAGCTTGACTGTTATCTTCAAAAAT
The DNA here is from genome assembly GCF_003070985.1 of Temnothorax curvispinosus. NCBI lineage: Eukaryota > Metazoa > Arthropoda > Insecta > Hymenoptera > Formicidae > Temnothorax > Temnothorax curvispinosus. The sequence continues at coordinate 7,525 of NW_020224653.1, forward strand.
CACACTAGCTCCTGTCGCGACGGAATCCTCTGATTTTGATCCGTCTGTATAGATAACCATAGGATTTTCCAGATCATACTCATCACAAAACTCCTTGATAAAATCCAAATCCTTTTTTTCATATTTCATTTCTTCAAGACGTCTTCTTTCCTTGGTTTTCCTACCAGCGCTATGCGAAAAACCTATTTCAGTATCTATCGTTATATCCTCCGTGAGATCTTCATAATTCATGTCCCATACTTCAAAATTATTCAGTGACTGACCGATATCCTTTCTAAACAATTTGACTCTATCCCACGCTAATGAAATTATACTCTTTTTTTTCTGTGGGTGCCGCATCCTATGCAACATCTCCTTTTGACTCAAGATGTCTATACTTTCTCTAATACTCGGGTTACCATATTTAATAATCTTCGTGCAGAAATTCTTGGCTAACATCATAGCTCTTACGCTGAGAAGATCTACCTTGGCTTCCGCCACTAACACGTTCGTCGGGGTACTGTTCCTAGTTCCAAGCGCCGTCCTCAAACCCAGATATTGACCTCTCTCTAATTTCAGTCTTAGCGAGCCGGTAGTAGGTGCATAAACAAAACATCCATAGTCTGTTACAGATCTTACTAAGCTCTTATACAGCAAAAGAGCTGTATAGCAATCAGAACCTCTTGTTACACTATTCAAATACTTTAAGATAGAATTTGCCTTTTCTATTTTTGCTCTCACATCTTGAATATGCCCTTCAAATTTTACTTGGTTATCCACTCGAACTCCCAAGAATCTGGATTCGCTACTATTTGGTATTGTCACCCCTTTCACCATAATACTAATATTGTCATCTACGAAACCGCTCCTTGAATATTCCACCAGCGTTGTCTTCTTAGGCTCCAAATCCAGACCTAGTAGCTCCAAGTTTTTGGCTATTATATTTACTGCCTCTTCAATCTTATCTCTGTTTTGCTTTCTATCCGAACCCATCTTATATACCACTATATCATCCGCAAATTCTAACTCCATTACACCGGCATCAACATCCACGGTAATATCATCAGAGTTGAGAGCGTACAAGATTGGACTCAACACCGCTCCCTGGGGTAGACCTTTTCTTGATACTCTTCTGACCGTTGTTTTATTATCGATGATGTATTCCACGTCCCTTTCATCTAACCACACATTAATAAACCTGAATGCCCTACCAGGACAACCCTTTCTTCTTAATTTAGATTTCAGGATATGGAAATTCACATTATCGTATGCTGATGCCACATCAAGAAATGCCGCTAATACGTATTCTTCACTGAGAAGCGCAGTTTTTATATCTGAGGTAAGTTTCACCAGGTTCTCCGTGCATGATCTACCTCTTCGGAAGCCGTTTTGAAAAGGGTGAAGCTTATTTTCCCTCTCCGCCCACCAGATGATCCTCTCATTAACCAATCTCTCCATCACCTTACCCATGCAGGATGACAATGATATTGGTCTGACTTTATTTTTGTTAGCTTTGTCTATGAATAAGACTTGATACTCTCTCCACTCCTTTGGAAAACCTAATCCTATCCATATATCATTTAATAAACTCAACAAACATAACATAGCTTTTCTAGGGAGATTCTTAATCATTTTGTAATCTATACCATCCCTACCCGGTGACGAATCTTTTTTAATCATACTAAGGGCTCTACTTAATTCTACTTCTGTAAATAACGCATCTAACTCTTTATCTGTCCTATCATATGTATCATCTTCTATTACTCTCCTTGAAACTCCCGGAGCCGAGAGCTTATCTATTTCTACTTTAATAAGCTTTTCTCTATCCCCCATCTGCCATTTATTCCAACTTACTCTATTTCTAGCTTTTTTAAAAGTCCTCATTGTGTTCCAAACGTAAGATACACTAGTGAATCTACTAATACTATTACAGAAACATTTGAAACTTTCTCTCTTCTTTTTCTTTATTACTTTCCTAGTAACAGCTGCCTGTTTTTTATATTCAATGAATGCATGAAGAGTCTGAAGCTTCCTATATATCGCCAATTTTTTTTTACGTAAGTCTATAGCTTTGGAACACTCTATATCCCACCATCTCACCTGTTGCTTATTTTTCTTTTCCTTAACTTTCTGCAGACTAGATGACCTTACATAATTAGCTTTCCTGTCTGAAGCCATATTAACTGCCTGTTTCATTTGGTTTGTAAACATAGTGTATCTATCTTGTAAAGTTCTACCGTACATACTACTTTCTAATACCTCAATAGCTTTATCCATTATATTCCGATATTTTACCCAATCTGTTTTTTTGGACGACAACCTATTTGTAATTTTTTTATAAACTATCGTAACTATATCTATGTTTATTCTAATTGGGAAATGATCGGACTCCCAAGTATCCTCTAGTTGCTCGTAATTAATGTAATCAATCATATTGCCATCCGCAAAAATTAAATCTAAGTTAGACGCAATCTGATTTCTATAATTTAATCTGGATAGGGTATCTTGATTAACGCTCAAGAACCCCTGGTTAAAGAACTTTTCATGTAGATTTTCCCCATTTACATCCGTATCATTGCAGTTCCATAGCACATTATGAGCATTAAAGTCCCCCAGAACTATTGTTCCATAACCTTTCTTATCGAAATTAAGTATATTAGACCAAACCTTACTTTCTTCTTTACCATTTGGTCTCCTATAGACTGTAACAAGGTTAAATTTTATCTGTGTGTTATTTAATCTGATACCACATATATCAAAATTGTCCGATTCTATAAACCACTCTTTAATGACTTCAAATTCTATTTTTTTGTTTATTGCAACGATAATGCCTCCACTATTACCTGCACTATCTACACCTACTATATTATATCCCGATATCTGAAATATATTCAAGTCGCTAATCTTTGTTTCTGTAACAACCGCAATATCATAATCCTTAATATGAGAGTCAAACTCATGCTTCTTATTGCGAAGACCACGAGCGTTCCATAATAATATTTTAACCATCATAAGATCTATAATCGATATCTTTCAATTTTTGACTTCTATTTCTTCTGTCCCTGAGTCTTTGATCATACAATTCCTGACTATATGGCTTATATCTCTCACCGTAAAACCTATCATCATTATGCTCTACATTATCAAAACATTCCATCATATCTACATCGCTTATAGTATCCTTTAAATAATTTTGTTGAGCTAGATTCATTATATCTCTAACAATACTCCCTAACCTTTCAGATTCTACTTCTACTCTTTTTCTTTTATTTACCCTGTTTGCGTCATCTACTTCCTTCTCTACACCCCTTAACGCAATACCTCTTTTATCACGGTTGATCTCACCCTGTCTCACATTAAACCTACTGTAGTATTGGTTTTTATACAGATTACTATCTCGTCTATTGATGAAAGTACTAGGCGCATCCTGACTAGAAATACGTCTTTTATTGCTACCCTGTCCTGCTTCCGTTAATTTATTTGTACTTTTAACCTCCGTTTTCGTTTTAACCTGTGGACTTTGTTTCACCGCCTTAGCATATGAATTTATCTCCGGCCAATCCGATGGTTTAACAAATCTATCATATTCTTTTCCCGGATTATTCTCAATACCCTTCAATATTCTTTGAGCTTCGTAAAAAGTAGTATTATGTTGCGCCATCACCGTCTTGACTTCTCGATTCCATTGGAACACTGGGCATCCTCTATAGGTTGAACTATGAGATCCTTCACAGTTCACACAGCAATAATCAAAGTTGCATTCGACATGAGGTTCTTTTCCACATTTGCCACATCTTTCCATACTTTTGCAAAAAGCCTTAATGTGTCCAAACCTGTAACATCTAAAACATTGTTTAACTGCTTCTACATATGGTCTAACCTTTAAGTGTCCGAAACCTGCAAAAATGGGGATGTTTTCTGGAAGAGTGTTTTTTTTGAAAACAACGCTAATATTATCCGTGTCACTCTCTATTCTGACTTGTTTATCTTTATCAAACCGTTTTCTAGTCATTCTTTCCATTTGTACTATATTTTCTTTCTCAACTATCACTTCCCATAATTCAGTAATACTAAAGGGCCAATCCGATATCACCCCCTTGCATGTTATCGATCTGTTATCTATATATACCTGCACGTCATCTTTACATTCCCCGACTAGTTTATCCAAACAAATATTAGCTTCTTCCATGCTTTTAAACTTAAGTCTAGCTAAGTTAAACTGATCCATATCAACAATATCAGGGTAACATCTAATTTTATGTAAAAACATTTGTATTTTAATCTTATTCATACCCTTTTTATTGCAGACATTTTGACTAGTAAGTTTACAGCATACTACTTTCATACCTTCAAAATCATCTTCGAATCTAGGAACTGTATCAACTGCTTTACTTGCCTGTTCCTGTCCTTTGACTAACTTACCTTGTACGTTCACAAAAATCTTGTCTTTACGACTCTTTGGGTACTTATCTTTCGTCTCCGAATACGTATTCGATCGTACTTCCTCTGATTTATTTGCAATATTATCTCCTTCCTGACTTTCGTCAACAGCCATTTCATCCTTTTTATTTACCACGTTCGATCTGGATTGGTCATTTGCATTCGTCATCCGTTTCATCATCTCATTTTCCCTGATCTTCTTCTTAATCAATAGGTCCCTTTCATCGTCTTTGTCCCTAACATAACCTCCTTTTCCCGCCGACATCCTAATAATCGTCCCCCCTCCGAAGGGGGACTATATACTTGACTAATTCGTCCCAAATCAGACAAGAGGTACTCAAAGACCTCCTTCAACCTCCGAACCTTTCTCACCGCTACCTAAAAGTTCGCCAAAACTGAACGCTAAAAAACTCGCAAAAGCCCGCCAACGAAAACACGTCCGCCCGCTAGCACGGCCGCTATGCGACTAGACCACAATCACCACATCAAACAGGTTATGTTGTCCTCGTGATGTCTTCTTCCTTCATATGGCACTGTCTTTGTCATGTCGAGAAAGAGTGAGAAAGAGCATGGTGTAGAAAGAGACAGACGATACCGACATGGCGGTCGACCAATAAGAACACGCGGTTGTCGGCTTTCGCAAGAATCAAAGGTTTCGGACTTTTGCGCTACTCTTATAATCTAGAGCTCTAATCGTAAGCAGTCGCTCGTTTCCTCTCCTTTGACCCAATGGATTAAAAGGAGAGAAAACGAGCGACTGCTCACGATTGCTAGGCTAGCGGAGTATCGGCTGAACGCAGCCAATAGCGTTAGCGTTGGTAGCGCGGTAGCGAGCTCCCCGAACGCACCCTATGAATACCGGCCTAGGACTCTAGTTACACGTGGTTCTACTGTGTTTTATAGCGAATTCGGGCGCTTGCACTAGTGCACACTGAGTGCGCACCGTGCGCACTAAGGCTTGTTTATAATCTTTTCTTATATTTAAAGTCGCTTAAATACACGTTTAAAGATTTTTTGGCCAATAAAATAATCTGTAATATCTATATGGATAATGTACAAATCATTTTATAGACTAAGAAGTATTTAAGATGATTTATAAGTATAATAATTGATTAAGAACGAGCCTTAGTGCGCACTCAGTGTGCACTAGTGCAAGCGCCCGAATTCGCTATTATATCATGATATTTCCTATATCTATGGTAGTACTAAATGTACTGAGTATTTTTTTAGTAATTTTAAATACTCTTGATTATCATTGCAATTACGTAATAATAAACATGTGCTAATAATAGGAATCATGTTGATGCATGAAAATGTAAGTATAAAATTGCTGTTAGCTGAAAATGTGGGAAGATAAATGTTTTCTAGCTCGTTTGTAGGTTATAACTAGTCATGACTAGGTTAGGATATTTTTTGCATATATATACACTTTATTTTACATTTAGGTCGATTTTTAGGTCGATGGAAGTAAATATTAAGATTAAACTTAATCATGTTATTTATTATTCATCCATTAAGAAGCTGTCGGCATATATCATGCAGTTTTGTGCCGAAATTTTCTGTCCTTATGGTTCGTAGCATCCAGAAAATTTGTCGATTATTATTCTGTAATTTCCTAAGGAAAAAATTTTAATTCCAGTGTTCTGGCTTCTCAAGGCAAAAGTCAACAAAGACTGGGTGCATAGAAAAACCCACACAAACCTTCAAAGACGGTTATAATCAAGTTGGGGCAACAACAGTTCCTTTTGCCAAGAAAGATTTTGTATGTAAAATTGAGAAAGATCCACATAAAATAGAAAAGTCAGAATGGGCACCTATAATAGTTGATTATTCCAAGCTTCACAAGCACTATCTCAAATTGTCAAAGATTAAATTAACATGTATGTATTATATCAATTGTATAAGTTGGATTTGCATCAATTTAAAATATAGTTGATTATAATTTTTAAAAATAATAGATTTCTTAATTAAAATGCTTGATCAGAATATTTGATGCTTTACAAACTGATCCATAAATATTTGAATATTTAATTTATTAACCAGATTATAATTATTTTCTTATTGCAGCTCTAGTCGTAGTAACAACTATGGCTGGATATGCATTAGCTCCCGCACCGTTTGACTTTCACACATTTGTAATGTGTTCCTTAGGCACAGGCTTAGTTTCTGCCACTGCAAATACAATTAATCAATTTTTTGAAGTCCCTTTTGATGCGCAAATGTCGCGGACAAAAAATCGGGTATTGGTACGTGGTCATTTGACGTGAGTTCTTTTAAATCTCTTTATTTCGATATAATCAGATTTATAACTTAATATTAATAACAATTGAATATACATATGTATCATCAGGCCTATTCATGCAGTAACTTTTGCGGCAGTAACTGGCATTATTGGATTATCCATACTCTATCATGAAGTAAATGGTATCACGGCAGCGCTAGGTGCTACCAATCTTGTTTTATATACGCTCATATATACTCCCATGAAACGCATCAGTATTGTCAACACATGGATTGGCTCTGTTGGTGAGTATGTATATATATATATATATATATATATACACACATATACACAAACATATATATATATGTGTGTGTGTGTGTGTGTGTGTGTATATTAGTTGCTTTTTATTTACATCAAAACTCAGATAATTCTCACTTGAGTGTAAAGCGTCGTCTACAATAGCAGCAGGAGTATGCAGTAAGACGTAAGCAGTAAGCTACTGACCAACCACAGTCGATTATTCTTGAATTGTAAAAATCCCATTAGTCAATAACTTACTGCTTATGTCTTACTGTAGACTCCTGCTGCCATTGTAGACTACGCATAAATGGAAAGCAACAATTTTCATGTGTATCATGATAATGTGTATCATATTTTCATGTGTATCATGACCTGTGATATAACCTGTTATTTCCTTTACAGTAGGAGCTATCCCCCCCCTAATGGGTTGGGCAGGTTGCACAGGTAGCATATTGACACTAGGTGCTTGGATCTTGCCTGGTATTTTATATGCATGGCAATTTCCACACTTTAATGCTCTTTCGTGGAACCTAAGACCGGATTATTCACGTGCCGGCTATCGAATGATGGCTGTTACAAATCCAGATTTATGTCGTAGAACGACTATGAGATACACAGCGGTTCTAATGACTCTGTGTTACTTAGCTCCTGTATTGGATGTAACCCATTGGTGGTTTGCACTGGCTTCGACGCCAATCAATGCGTCTTTCCTGTATCTAGGTAAAATATGCATGTATATATTGAAAAAATTATATAAAATTTATGTGTATTTTACGTACATACATAGTATATTTAAATGTTAGAACCAAATTTTTACAGTGCGTTAAAAGTTAAAGATAATTTATCTAGTTAATTGTGTTCAAAAATGTTTTTTTAAAGTTGTAAAAGAAATTAACGATTGATCAAAATCATCATTATTGCTTTTATAACTCCTTGGATGAATTACTGCTTGAAACACGACTTGGTTACACAATTTAACATGCTGTATAAATTTGACCTGAATCTATTTGAATATCTCGCATATATGTTTACGCTCGAGATTTTTTTCTGTATTAAATATACATTTCCAATTTTAGCTTGGAAATTTAGTAAGCACTCGGATAGTGCTAATTCTAGGAGATTATTTCGATTTTCGTTACTTCATCTACCTCTGTTGATGATGCTGATATTCTCAAGTAAAAAGTACTGGGCCAGCACGGAAAAACAAGGAGATAAAATCGAATCTCCTCACAGCGAATCAGCAAAGAAGAATGATTTACTGACCATTTTTACTGCAACACCTATCGCTACAGCAGCTTCCTCTGTGTAGAGGTAGTTTTTATTCCGTTGAGCATGTCAGTGATAGTACAAATTCAATATCGTTATAAATTTCAAGTCTTAATGAGATTTTTACATTACCTCATTAGCTTTTCAAAATACGATATTGTAAAATAGACTGTAGATATAATCAATACTGGACTTGTCTGGTATTAATTTAATCAATAAACGAAAGTGACATCAGGACTCTCAAGAAATATTCAAACCAAAAACAAAGAGTAAAATATACATATTTATATACATCTAGTTTTATTTAAAATATTTTAATACAGAGCGTCATGTCATATTTTTAACTTCCTTACGCTTTGCCTCGAATTCTTTCGCCATCTGTCTTCTAGTTTTGGTTAGATTTCTGTGACCAGCACAGTCTAAATTTTCTATATAACACTTGTTCCTACAGCATTGTCGACACAATTTATATTCACATTTAAAACCCTACAATTTAAAATAACGCATTAGAACCTTCTCTTTCAAGTGTTTCGTTATCTTAAACATTGGTCATTTTTGGAAATATTTTTTAAAGAGCAAGATAAAATAAGAAAATTTTATATTTCGAAAGTATTTCAACTAACCAGAGGATTCGGACAGGCATGACATCGATCTGAACTTCTTTTAGGAATCGAAGTTGCTCTATTCGGTCTACGCGCTATCCGCTTAAGCTTTTTTGAACGTTTTCGCGATATTTCGTTTCCTTCCTCATCTCTGTATTCACGTTTCTGAGGTGCACCTTCCTGAAAATTATCATTATTTTCAGAGAAATTTCCTCAGTCATAATGTAACAGAAAGAAAACAGTATACGTAATTAATCATGTTTGACTCGTTTACCTGTAATTTTTGTGTATATTCTTGTGGTGGCTCTCGTACGTAAGGTTGACACAACCACGGTGGTAACTTCAAATTATAATCTAAAAATATCAAAAGATATTTAATGTAGGCGTAACAAATGTGAATAATATTCTGTATTCTCATCAAATTATTACCTATTCTCCCCGTTTGCCATATTAAATGTCCTTCATGATACGGTAGATAACGATCCCTCAAAGCATACGTGACACCTTTAAAGGCTTCCATAGTGGAGTTGGTAGCCAGACTTTCCCTTTCTCCTTGATTTTCTGCTAAACAAAGTCTACTCTCTAGTTAAAAGCATGCTGTATGCACGTTTGGGAATTACGCTTTGCTATTTGTAACTCGATATGATCAAAAGATCAATACATACACGTGATGGAAGAGTTTAAACAAGTGACCGCGGATGTACGAAGCTGGTACTGGATATTGCTCTACAAGTTCCAGGTATTCCAGAGCAGGCTCCCAACAGGCAGGATAACGAGACTCGAATATGTATGGATTGTAAAGATTCCCTTCCGCCGACATTACACCCTGCACTTGGATCTCCTCAATGCACCGCTGTAAGTCTTGCATACATTGTATGTTGCCATTGGCGATCACAGGAATTTTCACGGCATCCCTGATTAAACATAAAATAATGTATCAATTACTAAGAATAAGAGGTACAAAATATAAAGATTTGATCTGTAATCTCTTCTCATGATTATACAATGAATGTTTCGAGTAAAATGAAAAATAGATACGAATAATCACCTTACGGCTTTAATGTGCTTCCAAGACGCTAATCCAGTCAATGGACCTTTTTGCTCTCTCGTACGTCCATGGACAGTGAGTAAGCTAGCACCTGCGTTCTCTAGCATACAAGCATATTCTACAGTACGACTGATTTCTGGGAACACCCGTAGTTTACAAGTGACAGGTATGTGTAATCCATTCTTTAAAGTCGACACTGCACAGATACAAGATTTATTACATCATATTGTTATCACAGTCTAAAGCTTTTGACGTATAAGTAAAATGCATGCGTACCGATTTTCTTTAACAAATTCCAGTCATCCTGCAAGAAAGCTCCGTAATGTCCACGCTTTGCAATTGCCTGAGGACAACCGATATTGATGTCGATTGCATTGCAGTACGGTTCAGCCAAGCGTGCAGCTTCCAATAATATATCCGGATCATTGCCACAAAACTGGAAAACGAATTACTATTGCACAAAAGTTAAACGTGTTAAACGTTCTTCCCTTTGTTCTGTTCCCCATTTAAAATATTTACTTGTAAGAAACAGTTCGTGTGAAAGATTATTTAAAATATCTATTAAATCTTCAATTGAGCACGTTATTTCAATCACACGGTTACTCGGTCGTATACATGAAGTTTTGAGGAACTCCAAGTACGTCCTTTACACTTTTAAATTTTGTTCTTTTGTTAAATGTTCCTTTGTAGTCCCGGCTGTTCCGGAAAACTCCATATGTGCCTAGTTGAGAACTAATCTAACAGTCTACAAAATTGCAGTCCGGTGGTTGTAGCAAGCAGACCTGTACAATCAGTGGACGATCCTCGCTGGTACTAGCGAGAGCCTCTCGCCTGTACTTGGGATCCCGACAGAACACGGAGGAGTGCAGCATTGGCGTGTAACAGAGCTGTGCGCCGTGTCGCCTGCTGAGCAGTCTCCATGCCAATTCGCTCGCGTCCACCATCGGCGCGACTATGTAGCGCGGTGAACCCAAATCTTCCCAAACGTTAGTCCTCCTCTTCGATGCAGCATCCTCCTTGTCAGGTGACTCCGTAGTCTCGGACATTATCTGTGCGCATGAAGGTCGCATGAGTGTGATGCTATTCACTTGCGATTATGCAAGGTCTTATGTGCTCGCAAGCTAAGTTATTCATTTAGCTCTTTTCCCAGAGTGTGTAAAGAAATCTGCGAGGAAACTTGTCGCATGCCACGGTGCAATAATGTAACTTCAGTAAACATTACGAATCCAGTAAATTGACACCAATTGCGCCATATCCATAAACTGGCGTCGCACGACTTGAAACCATTGCTATATAATCGCGTCGCGCAACTCGGTACCAGGATTGGCCGATCGTTAAAGTGACCAATTTTTATAAAGCCGAACTTTTGTTTTTACGTTAAACGTAGTTGACATTTTTTACAAATAATCCGTTTTTCTCGTTCGCTAAATAAAGCATTTATTATTGATACATATTGCCAATTATAGGACGTTCTGAGATGTTTTCATTATGTAAAATTATAAAAATTTTAGACAAATTTTGGGTCGATGTTCAACGATATTCAACGAAAATTTAATCATTTGCTCTATTTAAAAATGCTTTATTTAAATTTTTAAGTGATGACATCGTATATATGAGTCTGTCTACAAGAAGAAATCTTTTATTTCAAGCGCATTGTGTTGCATTCAAATTAAAAACATTTACTTTTACATATTTATTACAAGTTTTATCAGTAAAATTATTATTTTTTTTATTTTTTTTTTTTTAAGCAGACTCATATATCGAGTGCATCCGACATGAGAGAATTCTACCCAATTCGATTTTGGGCTTTATATTTCTAAAAAAAACAGCATTTCATGCGGTGCTGATAACGTTACTCGTGTAATGGTGGGAAGGAGAAGATGGAGTTCGATCGCGACGGCGATCTCGGCGTAGCTGGTTTCGAAAACTCCGACTCCGGTATGGGAGACAGTTGAGCGGTTTGCGTGACGACATGCGAGCCGACCTTGAAGCGCGGTCTCTTCTTCGAGAAGCTCGCCGCGCTTCGTCGCGTGCGGAGGTGGACTTGGTTTCGCTTAGGTATCGTGGGGGACGGCATCTGTCCTAGGACGGAAATGTCAGCGGTACTCGAGGATACTTTTCTAACTTTGCGAGCGGTGCGCGAGAGATCTAGAGCGGGTAGCCTCGACGGTGGACGCGGGTAAATCGGTTGCGTTGTCAGTTCAGTCGTCATCGCCTCGATAGCCCGATTCTGATCCTCGGTCAAGCCAGGCACGACGTCCGGAGGGCTGCCCGTCTGCGGAATTATCTTGTTGCCGCAATGACGAGCAATCGTCGACGACGAGGTCGTTAACCGCTGTCTCGAACTTTTCCTCAGGCGAGCCTGAAGAAAAGTCTGTATTCTCCTCATCGTTCCGCAGGAGCGTTTCGTGGGCTCAGCACGATGTTCACCGGTGCGACGCTTTCGCCCGCTTCCGTCGCGCCTGCTGCCGTCGGGATGGTTCATGATAGAGAAGCAACAAGATACCGGCGAGGGCGTGGAGGACGACTTCGCATCCGGCGATTCTCCATGGTTTCTCAACTCCACTGCGTCCGTCGTCTGCGAAGAGGAGACCTCAATGGAGGTCTCGGTGGTGCGCGAATCGTACGAGAAACAAAGATGAAAATTCCGGCTACCTTTCATCGAGGGTAACGTCTTCGAAGCGGCATCTTTGCCGTTCGCCGTTGCATCACCGCTGTGTGTCGAGCAAACGTACACGTCTGTCGTCGCCATCGTCATTCTCGTGCTCGTACCACTTTTGAGCAGAGGACCCTTGTTCTCGCAGAAGCGCGAATAGAGGCCTCGCGCGCCAGGTGCCATCCGGTCGACATCCTCTCCATCGGTGCAATAAGGCATGTCACATAGACCAGCGGTGGACGTAGCTCTAGAGTTGGCAGCGGCGCCGGCGACGCCTCGCTCCCGCTTACCGCGCACGTACTCATACGTGGTGAGGCCGAGGCAGGCGATGTAGCCGTGAAAGAAGCAGAGGTGAATGAGCAGGACCGCTGCGATCGCCGAGAGAACGCCGATGACGGTGACGAGGACGAGCGAGCTGGTGCCGGGCACCGGCAACAACGGCGGCGTCGCTGTAGCGTTGTTCATACTCGGCTCGTTGCCGTTGTCACCGCTGCTGTCCCACGGTCCGTCGTAGACGAGCAGGTGTGCGTTAACGAGCACCAGCTCACCCAGAGCAAGCGCGGTGACCGCGAGCGCGACGACGAGCGTCGACACCAGGCACACCAGGAATGCCGGATAGTTACGGCCGCCGATGCAATTGTTCAGCCACTTGCAGTGGTGGTCGAAGCGCGGCACGCACTTGTTGCAGATAGAGCAGTGCTTGGTGCGCCGACCACGCGTCGTTATGTTGCAGAGATGACATCGGCCGTTCTCGATGACGTGCCGATGCTTCGCTCGGTCGAACTCCGGCACGACCGCGCGTGCCGGCCGGGCGCGTACCTCCGGATCAGCTGGGTCCAGCAGCAGCACCGTTAAGTGGGTCAGCACGTGCAGTAGGAACAACGTGGCGAACAGCAGAGAGAGGACGAAGCGCAGATCGGGCAGTAGCGGCGGCGTCGTCAGCAGCACGGTGAACGTGCCGACGAAGACGACGATCAGCAGCGCCCAGCCGACGATCTGCTGCGGATGCAGCGGCAGCTGCAGGCCGTGAACGCGTCGGAATTTTCGGTGCTCCGGTGGCACGTGCTGCGCGTCCCGCGAGGAACAGCACCGGACAATCGCACACTTCGCACAGCTCTCGTTTAGCATTCCCGGTCTCGCTCTTCCTTAGCGGTTTTTATTTCAGATACATGTTTCTAGCGCGCCCTTGATATCGATCGATCGTTTAACGTCACATAGCTATCGTCCTCGCCCTCGTTTTCATTCTATGTCTCTTTACGGTGTGTTCTCTTTTTCCCATGTCTTGTTATCGCTGTGTTATGTTTCTTCAATATCAATTACTCAACGTATAATTTTTCCTATTAAATATTATTTAATTAACGACGAATATAATTGAAGAAAGTGTGCGGTTTCAATTAAAACTCGCTTATACTACATTTAAGGTAGAGATTAATATGCCAAAATTCTTTATGTATTATAGTATAAAAAGAAAATCATGTTTTTCAAATTCTACCCACTTTTGCGTTCCTTCGTTATTAACGGTAAACTTGAATATGACTCTTCAAATTGAGTTCAGCTTTTTTCCCTTTTACGCCTTTGTAATTTGTTTCATTTTTGTTTTACTTCGCGATCATCTTAAAAACATGATGAGATCCTCTCATCATTGCTGGATTCTTTCTGAAAAGGCATTTCAATTCAGCCTCCCTCTCCCTTATCTTGTACAAATTTCCAGTTTATTCTTTCACACCCACGTTCGCTCCTCGACAAACGTCAATAATCCTCGAGCGTCTCTAACTCGCATATAGATGACCGTGTAAAGTTTCCAAGTCCTTTCCGCTTCAGAGGAAATCACCGCGAATGGTTGCCATTAGACTACCGCGCAACAAAACGTTCTCCTTTGGATTAATGGCGCGATCCCATCGAGGTCTTTCCTCTTCTCGCGTTCCATCACGCAACCCGCTCGCAGGAACGATCTCGAACGGATCGCTCCTCGCGAACCGAGGAATCTCCCGCTGTCCAACCCCCACGACTCGGTACAACTGCCGTAACTGGCCGTAACTGGCGGGCCTGGCGGCCGCAAACTGGCCAGCCGGCAACGCCTAGGCAAATCGATAAGTCGCGGTTGCCGCGGAGACCGGTCCAGGCCTCGCGGACTTGCTCTTCGCGAGGGAGGTGTCGCGCACGCATGCAACGAAACGACACACGGGCACGCGCATAACCTCATCGCGAATCGCGATCGCGCGAAATTCGCACGAGAGATAACGAGCGAAAATCGACGATTTATTCGCCGAATGCGACACGTTCGCCAATTTTGGAGCATTATTTTTTGGTACGACACGGGACCTTATGCCGCGCTCATTTCATCATACGCGATTCTTCGAACGATAAGTCGATTGACGGAGCTACGGTCATGGGGGATTGTCATGAAGATTGCCGTGATTACTGTGTCAAATACAATTGTCAGAAACTGCCGCAACTGTTTTACGCGAAATTATAGTAAAACGCTTGTAATCTTGGCTACGCGATTAAACGTAAACCAAATGTAACACGCGCACATGCGAATAGAAACGAAATACTAACCTCACTTTGTGTAATTCGATGTTTTCAAGCGGCCGATAGAACGCACCCACGTGGATCCACCACCATCTCTCGAACTTGAAATCGATCGCTTTCAAGTTGACATTATATTACACGTCATTCGTAATTTTTTCCTATATTTCATGCATTTGACTTATCAAAAAAATATTGAAAAATACTTAAACGTCGACGAAAGGAGAGACAGACAGACATCTGAAAATAGTCATTACTCCGATCTGGGAGTACGTTCAGATTCCTCAATCCTCATCCGAATGGAAAATAGAATGCTGAAAATCTATAGTACACGTAACATATGCTATAGGATTTTTAACACTCGGGTGGGGAATCCGAACACAGCCTTTCTGTCAGGATCATGCAGTCCCACGTAGAGAAAAAAGCGGAACGGAAAGCAAGCACAACAGTTCCCAAAAAAGATAGAATGGGCGAGTTCAGGGGTCGATTGTATCTTGGGACCATGCTTGGGACGAGGTAAAAATTACAAATGTGAGGAAATTTACTAGAGAATCTACAATTTCATTTGTCGAAATCTAGTAAATCTGTTCACTTTTGTAATTTTCACCTCGTCTCAAAATACAGAATCGACCTCCAGCAGACCAAGCTGCTGTAACAGTCAAACGTGATTAGTTCTTACGTTTAGAACCAACCAATCAACGCAGAGTGTTGATAAGACGAACTCAACAGTTGTGTCTGCTGAACGCGGCCATTGGCTGCAATGGTAGCGAAAGGTAGCAATTAAGTGTAATTGGTTGGATCCAAAGGTAAGAACCAATCACATTCAGTTGCTACTTTTCAGGGCCGGTCTCACAGTCTCCGATTAACGTGATTCTCCGATACTCACTCTGCATTTCTTTCTAACTATCCCCCTAGAAAGAGACGAAGAGTGAGTTTAATCGGAGAATCTAGGGAGAATCACGTTAATCGGAGACTGTGAGACCGGCCCTCACTTCGCTAAGCAGAGGTTCGGCTGAACGCAGCCAACATTTGTGTCGACTAGAGTCCCTTGAATACAGAGTCTGGCCAATAGGCCCCTCAAAATGGCGTACATACTATACTCAATACATATAAGAGTGATTAAGAGTGGTTCTTGCTGTGCATGGAGTGTTCCGTACTGTCTGAATTTTTCTGATTGTACAAAGGTAAATAAATAGTGTATATACATATAAAGTTTATTTAATTTTTTGAATATACCATAAGTGAAATTGTTTGGAATAACAGAATTTTTTAAACAAGTTGAAAACATAAATTATATGTTTTCTAATCTTAATAATATGATTATGATATAATTTATTATGGAAATATTATAGAGAACTAATTTGTATAGGTTACAAGATGCCTTATTGCTGCGTAACAAAATGTTCCAATTCTTGGAAAAAAGGTTATTCCTTACATCGCATCCCAAGAAATACAAAAAGAAGAGAACAATGGATTCAAAACATTGGTCGACATGATTTGAATGCATTAAAAGACTGTTTTGTATGTGAGGTAAAATGCATTTTTCTGTAATTCAAGTTATTTACATTTTGCAATTACATTACTTATGTTTATTATATTTAATAGGAACATTTTTTACCCGAAATGTGGGAAAAAGTACGTGTTGATGACAAGAAAAAGCTGAAAAGTTGTGCAGTTCCAACTATTTTTATGCAGAAAGAAATTGTTTCTGCTACATCAAATGTAAGTGAAATATAGTATGCAATAACACTTAAAAATATGCGTGGTTGTAAGTTGTGTCCTTAGATTTAAGCCTCGTCTACAATGAGTCGTAGTCTTAAGATCGTAAGCAAATCGATCAACCACAATCAAATTTTCTTATACATTCTTGATTGTGGTTGGTCGATTTCCTGTACGACCTTACGATTTATACCTATATGACTCATTGTAGACGGACCATTAGTTTACAATAAGATTGTTTATATATTTCAGACTGAAATTGATATTACGGAAAATAATAAAGTGGACAATGAAAAATGTTTGTCTGATGATTTGATAGAGGAAGACGTATTTAAGGAAACAGAAGCAGCTATAAATAATACAGAAATAGAGCCAATTAATACATCGCCAGTGTCAACGCCAATTTCAGACTCAATGATATGTGTGCCATTTCAAATTGGTAATTTTGAGAAAAACTTTGAAGAAGCAGAATTAAAAGTTCAAAAAGCATTATTAGATGCTACACAGGCCAAATTACGACAAGTGGAAACAAAATTTCAGCAAGCAAATATGATACTAAGTAAATCAGAAAAGTCGCGGATAATAATGAAAAAAAGAATAAAAAAACTTATGTATGAAAGAAGAAAATTATTAGAAGAGAATAGTAATTTAAAGGCTAGATACAAAAGAATATTTAACGACGACCAAGTTGCAGCTCTCTGCAAGAAATCCATGCGCGGTAAAAAATGGTGTTCTGCTACTATCAAAAAAGCTATTCGCTTAAGATTATCTTGCGGTAATAATGGTTATAAAGAATTACGGAATCAGGATATTCCTTTACCAGCAGAGCGTACTCTTCGAAGAAAAATTGAGAACATAGACTTTGAACCCGGTATTTGTAATCAAACGTTTGACATATTACGTAACCACATTTTAAATTTTACTGATGATTGAGAGAAAGATTGCATGCTCGCTATTGACGAGATGAGCATTACTGCAGGACAACAATTTAAGTTGATATAGCAACAAATTCACATTTTGGTTTATCGACGTTGCCAGATAGATCAGGTTAATAATTTCTAATACATTTGTAATTTATATTTTTAATACTAATATTTGTATATATAATACAATTTTTTATTACATTTAGTATAATTACTTTTGCATAATTAAATATTTTTTTTACAAAAATATCATTGTCTAATAAATACCGAATATTTATAAGTGATACGGATAATAATAAATCACTATAATATAAGAATTCATTTACATTAATAAGAATAATGTTATTTAGCTAACTAAACAGATTGTTCAATTTTTCTATAGGATTATTTTTTGTGGAACAGAAAAAATGTTTATTTGTGCATGTTTTGTAATGTATTATGGAACATCATCTAATATACATATAGATCTAATATACATATTAATATATATATATTAAAAATTTTTTTAACAGATATACTCCCCTATTGCATTTAGTATAAAGTTCCAAGATACATTACAAAATGTGAGCATAAACTGTTGTTACTATACATCAGGATATGCAATAAAATTGTTTCTTTTCTTGGTTTATAATAATTTCTTTGTCTGGTTCTCTTTTTTATGAATATGTTCTAGGCCAAATTAAAGAAGCTACTCACAGTTTAGTTTTTATGCTTGAAGGAATTTTTACACGTTGGAAAATGGTTATAGCTTATTTCCTTACACCAGATAGTATTGATGGTGCTATTTTGAAACCTGTTATACAAGAGATTATTGAAAAAGCAGAATCTATTGGTCTATACGTTCATAGCGTAACTTCTGATATGGGTCCTGTTAATCTAAGTATGTGGAGAGCATTTGGTGCTATTGGCAGCAACAGATCCGAAGTCAGAAATTACATACCTCATCCTGTTAACAGTAATCGAAAACTTTTTTTTATTGCTGATGCTCCACACTTACTAAAAAACTTAAAGTCTACTTTATTAAATAATAAAGTCATTGAATTGCCCAAAACATTTGTTGATATGCATAACTTATCAACAGCTGTTGTCGAATGTGCACACTTAGATGAATTAGTAGATATTCAAGAAAATTTTCAACTCAAATTAATTCCTAAAATAAAAAAAAAAGACATTTCCTGCACCACATTTAATAAAATGAAAGTAAATAAAGCAAAAAATATAATTAGTAGAGATGTTAGCAGCGCAATGAAATTTTATGCTGAAGAAACAAATAAAAAAGAATTCAATACGACATCACTTTTTATTGAATGTATGTCTAAATGGTTCACTTTAGTAACTGCAAGGACGCCAAAACTTGCGTTAGGCAAACAAGCGGGTGATGAAAAGAAAGAAAAAAAATTCAATGACTCTATAGCATTTCTAGAATCTATTGTAGAATTATTTAGAGAAGTAAAAATTGGTCATCAACCAAAATTTAAGCCTGTGCAAAATGGTTTTATGACTACCACAAAGTCTATTATTGAGTTGACGAAGTATCTAATACATGAACGCGGATTTTTGTACGTACTTACTGGTCGATTGACACAGGATTGTGTTGAAAATCTTTTTTCTGCGATAAGAGTAAGACATCCAATTCCAAACGCATTACAGTTCAAGCAGAATTTAAAACTTCTTACAATATCAAAATATATGAAATCATTACATACTTCAAATTATGATGAAGATGATGGTGATATGATTGGCGATTTTCTAGATAATTCTACAACAATTAAACAATCTAAACAATGTGAAGAAGTAATTTTTATTAAGCCTAACAACAATATTCATCTCGACAATATTGAAATGAATTTATTATACAATATAGCAGGTTACATTATCACAAGTATTGTTAAATGCACAAAAACATGTTCTCAATGTTTAGATTCTACAGGATCAAAAAGTTATTTTAATAAAAAATATACAAAATTAGTTCTCTTGAAATGCTTCCGTAAAAACACGCTCTTTTTCGTCAATGAGGAAACGTTTGATTATTTTCTCAAGATGGAAATAATTATTCGATCATACATGTCAGATTTAAAAAAAACAAACTGCATTTTTTTAGTTTTTATTTAGATAAAATGAATGATATTCATTGTGACACAATAAAAGATTGCCATAATTTAAAATTAAAAATAATGAAACGTTTTATATTATATAGAATGCGTATATCGTGTGTAAAATCCAACTTAAAAAAGAAAAATTATAGTAGCAAAACCATGGCAATGCATACTTTCATTCATTAAAAATTATGTATGTTATACTTTATTACATATATATAAGAATAATGTATGTTGTACTTTTATATTGTATTCTATTATGTATATATATTCTATGTATTTATATATATATATATATATATATATACAAAAATACATTTTTTGATATTTAATGGCAATAAAAGTGTTTTTCTGATTTATTATTTTACATTTATTAATACACAATTTTTCTTTATTTCAAAAATTCCGCCATTTTCGCTATTTTGAGGGGCTTGTAAAACTGAACCAATAGAAAGAAGTCTACGGAATGGCCAGGACCCCTATTCTGTAACTTGTAACGACAGTGTCGGTATCGTTACGTTGTCGTTGCGCAGGTATACTATATGGAAAAAAAGCTGCGCAACGACGACATAACGATACCGACACTGTCGTTAGAGTTACAGAATAGGGGTCCAGACTCTGTATTCAAGGGACTCTAGTGTCGACTTGTGTCGCTTGCTGGAAAGCTCCCTTTATTAATCTAGTGAGGTTAGGGAATCGCATCGTTGCGAGCGCGAGCCAAATCTCTCGCATGGGACGTCGTGGGACGTCCCTCGAATCAAGTCCTCGAATCGAATCCTTGAGCCGGACTCGAGAATGAGATATCAACCTCGTACATACATGAATCACTCCATCACTCCGTGGTTCGTGCGTGTATTTGCGATTACATGTGTAGAGTGTAGACTCGTGGTAAAATCTGGCGGCGAGCCTTTTACTGCTTTACGCGTTTTGTAAAAAAAAAAAAGTTAAGCAAACACGAGGGGATTATCGTACGACATATCTCCAGGTGCGAGGTAAGTCCTCTCGAAACACGCGCTTCCCGATTCTCGGCGCACGTCTGCTCTGCGTGCCCACGGAGCTTATGTCATTCGAATTCTCGTACAGCTTCGCCCACGGATTGAGGCACCTCGACAGATTTAACGTCCTTAACTCGTTTAGAGGCATCCGATGTGAATTTGATCTACCTAGAATGGCTGGGGTATTCGACATTGAACTGCATGACGGAGATGCCGCGAATCAGGACGAGTCGGATGACGACGTGATCGAGAACAGAGAGGTAGAGTGTATTCGCCTAATGTGATGTGAGTTACACTTGTAACAGCAAGATTTTAACTAAATCTCGTATTCATTCTTAGGAGGAATATAATCATGCCGCAACTGTAAGCGCTATACTAGAGTAAGCATTTTGGTTGCCCTTGATTTCAGAATAATTCCCCCATTTTGCTTGTCAATTGTTAAAGAGTAGGAATATCGGATTACTTTTTAGATCGGAGAACTTAGAGAGGGTTCAGTTGTCCGAGCAAAATGTGAATCCGGGTCAAGAGAAGGCTGGTCCACAAGACTTCGAGTTGTGCAAGATTTTAGGAGAGGGTGGTTACGGAAAGGTCTTCCAAGTCAGAAAGGTCACAGGGAAGGATAAAGGCAGCATCTTTGCTATGAAAGTACTGCGCAAAGCGTCCATTATACGAAATCAAAAAGATACCGCTCATACCAAAGCAGAGAGGAATATCCTGGAGGCTGTAAAACATCCATTTATTGTAAACCTCATGTATGCGTTCCAAACTGGTGGCAAATTGTATCTGATCTTGGAGTATCTGTGCGGTGGAGAGCTTTTCACATACCTCGATCGAGAAGGTATCTTCCTAGAGGACACTGCTTGCTTTTATCTGTCAGAAATTATACTGGCGCTGCAACATCTTCACAATCAAGGAATTATATATAGAGACTTGAAGCCAGAGAATATCTTGTTGGATGCTGAGGGTCACGTCAAGTTAACGGATTTCGGTCTTTGCAAAGAACATATACAAGAGGGTACAGTGACGCATACGTTCTGTGGAACGATAGAATACATGGCTCCAGAGATTCTAACTAGGAGCGGACACGGTAAAGCTGTGGATTGGTGGAGTTTAGGCGCTTTGATGTTTGATATGCTTACAGGGATGCCGCCATTTACCGGTGACGACAGAAGGAAAACTATCGAAAAGATTTTGCGGGGAAAGCTGAGTCTTCCACAATATCTGACGCCAGACGCTCGGGATCTCATTCGAAAACTCTTGAAGAGGCATGTCGTTCAGAGATTGGGCTCTGGTCCGGAGGACGCCGAGCAAATTAAGAATCACAATTTCTTCAAACACATTAATTGGCAGGACGTAATTGCCCGGAAGTTGGATCCGCCGTTTAAGCCATCTCTGAAGAGCGCCGACGATACATCACAATTCGACGAACAATTTACGGCAACCGTGCCGGTTGATTCACCGGTCGAGAGTACTCTCAGTGAATCTGCGAACATGATATTTCAGGGTTTCACGTATGTGGCGCCGAGCGTTCTGGAGGAGATGTACGCACAGCCAAGAGTCGTGAACGCTAGAAGTCCACGTAGGGGATTGTTGAGCAACACGGGTTTTGGCGCAGCTGCAAGTCTACATGGCTTCTCTTCACCCAGAACAATGGATGTTCATTTGCGCCCATCATTAGACCTCCAACAACAACAGCAGCACAGGCAACATATGATGGGACCCAACAGCATAGAGGACACCGAAATGGTCGATCTTGGCCAGCTACCAAACCGTTTATAGTGCCGCGACCTATTGCGCGCAAACTACTAGCTTTTTGATGCAAACTAGGGAACGAAAGGAACATAGCCCAATAAATCTGTTTGTTCGCCGAATCGTTTCTTTACATTCGTGTGCGATGATGAACAGATATATTTAGCAAATTTAATATTATGTATAATATTATGCAAAAAGTAAGCACAGTGAGTTTGGTCAGCCTCTTTGACATCGCATATTACCTGCATCTGTACGCAATTTTTTTTCTTTTAGAACTAGCGATCTCAAGACGGCCAAGCGTTTGTTTGCAATGCGAGGGAGCGAATAGTGTATATCTTTTCGCATAGTGTATGTAAATACGTGCGGATAATTGAAAGCAAGTACATTCTTAACAAAACATTTACGAGCAGAATGCAGTTCAAATCTGAAGATTATATCGCAATAATAATAATACAGATATCGCAATCATATCGCTGATTGTAACGTAGTTGACTAGCATTAGATTGTTTCTAACAGTACACATTGATTCATACGAAGTGATGAATGCTTTAGGGAGACATTAGAGTCGAGAGAGAATGTTACAAACCAATTTTTTTTCTTTTTTCTTGTTTCAGAATCGCACGATGGTTTTTAGATCATAGCGATGATCAGAAAATACTTTACTGTAATAGTTTTTCGTTTCTAGTGCTTTGGAAGATTGCGACTGGTTTATTTCAAGTAAAACACTGAATTATATATATATATATATATATATATATATTTCATTTCGGGTGAATACGTACGGATTAAAATAATTTGTTGAACTCTTGAGGAAGAGGAGATTTCTTTTCTTTTGTTATCGAAGTACATACGTACGTAAGAAACGCGCTCTATTTCTAATTCTCGATTCTCATAAAAACAATTCTACATTCCGGTATTTTGGATTCGCAATATTGTATGAGATGGAACATCAGAAATTAAATGCAAGTAAAAATGAGTACCGAGTAGGTCCACGATCGTCTTGTTCTGTCATTAGTATTAAACGTAATTGATTCTATTAAATATATAGTTTATTAACTATATTTATATGTAAAAAAAGTCTGTCCCGATAGAATCGGAAAGGAAAACGAAAATTCTTCATTATACCATATACATAAGAGTAAAGTCAGTCCTAACGATTCTATTTAGCACAACAGTACGTTGCCATTTTAAGGAATGGCATTTCTCTGATATAATTAATTACGATTGCTATTTAGTATAAAAAAAGTGAAATATTTCAATCGTATGATAAATGTATTTTCTTTTTAACTATACAGTATATGTATGTATGTATGTATGTGTATATTTATGTACACATGTACATATAGTATATACATAACGTATATAAACAGATGAGTTTTTTAAATTGAGACACTTAAATATCTCAAAATCAACGCATTTTTGAAAAACATCAAATTATTCCCTCCTCAAGACTAACTTTTATCTAAAACATTTTTTTAT
>NW_020224653.1:41532-53343 GCF_003070985.1 Temnothorax curvispinosus
GTCCAGCTTGAGAATGGAAACTTTCATGAGGATGTTGGTTATTACAACACAGAGGAAATTACAGAAAGCTTATCGATACATAAAGTCAGAATTGTATGCGTCAGAGTCACTTGGAAAAAATAAGCAGTGTATTTTATATTTTGGCTAAACGATTAAGATTTTTTGTCTACGCAGGGTTCTGCTATAAATGCCTTAAAAAGAGTTCTTCTGTCGTTTGGAGACCAAATTGAAGGAGAGCTGCGGGAACTGCAAAAACAGATTATTCCTAAACAAGTTAACCACATACAAAGAGATATGGCACAGTTATTGGGTATAAGTAAACTTCAAAAAAAATTAAATTTTGGAGACACGGTAGTGTCTGGCGTTAAGTATATACGCAACGAGATACAGGCTTTGTATCTATAATATATGCGAGCCAATGAGTTGAGGGATTATTCAGGATTATTGAATCCTCCCTTAGATTATTGAATCTCAATTATGTGTAGAATAAATGTTATAAGGAAAAGTGCAACACACACACACACACACACACACACACACACACACACACACACACACACACACACTATTGAAAAAGAAAATTATATCATATAATTTATTATATTGTATCATTTTTTAATCTACATAGGTAATTATTTTTATTATAATTATACGAAGGCATTCTTGTACTATAATTTTATTATTCCAGATATTTTTACATTATTCTTTCACAAATCTTGTTAATCATATGTGATTGTTTTTGCATTAAAATTTCGCGATTGCATTTGGACCCTTTCATTGAATGCCGCCGTCAATATGCGCGATGATATACCTGTCTTTTTATATCATGTCCGTAAGCATATCTTCTGTCCTTTAGATCTTGCGGAAGCTCTCCAATGGGAATGCTCAGGCTGTTATACAATAGAGGAAGTTCGGATATTCTGAATCACCCTAAGCCTTTTTCAATATAACTTGAAAACTATTAAATATAGCTGAACTTTGTTTACGCTGGGCTGTAATGCCAAATGTTTATTACAACGTGTTTCTAGTCAATTTCGTTTTTTATAGTAAATTTAACGCCATAGCAAAATTTTCGAAGGTAGATTTTTGTTGGATAAGGTGAACCATTGTAAAACACTTCATATTCTAGATATCGCGGTGGTTTTATTTATAAGAATACTTCACCTTACCCAAACTTCTTCTACTTCTATGCGGAATACATAAAGGCATAAAAATATTGTACTGATTTAAAATGTTTATCATATATTTCTTCTTTTTATTTAATACAATTTTCTGATTTTTTTTGTAAATAATAACAGTATAATAACAATTGTAACATTTTTAAAATTATGAAATGTAACAACCTTTATTTATTATTTACTTAAACATTTTTCTTACGGAAATTAACATAATTTATGTTAAAATGCATAATTATTTTATATTTTTGATAGGATGTATTAAAACAATTTTGTATAATGGTTTCTTAATACATAACAGTTTTTATACTTGCGCGTGCAAACGACGACTTTTTTTACATTTTTTTCAAAAAGGTAATTTTTTAATAATTTCAGTTGACACGTTTGCTACTGCAGATCTGATGGATTTAGTAGCGGATCTTCCTGATGTAATCTTAGCAGCCAATAGGATTTTTGGAGAGGGCAAATGGAGATATACTGTTGTCTACCAGAAATTAGGTATATCTGTTATTAGCTGAAGAAATTCTCATAAGTGTGAACAGTCAGGTCTATAAAAATAAACTCGCGAATTTGTTGCAGATTTTTTCGATATAAGAGCTCGAGATGAATACCGTGCTGCCTGCGTCAGTTCCGTTAAGGTCCAGCTTGAAAATGGAAACTTTCACCAGGATATTGGTTGTTGCAACGCAGAGGAACCTACAAAAGGCTTATCAATAGTTAACGCCAGAATTGTATGCGTCACTTGGATGTCACTTGGAAGAAATAAGCAGTGTATCTTATATTTTTACTGAACAATTTTGAGACTTTCTTTTTGCGCAGGGTTCTGCTATAAATGCCTAAAGAGAGTTCTCCTGTCGTTTGGAGACAAAATTGAAAGAGAGCTGCAACAGCTGCAGAGACAGATTAGTCCTGAACAAACTAACGACGTACAAAAAGATGGCACAGTCATTGAGGGGTAAGCAGATTTCAGAAAAATCAAATGTTTCAACGAACGTTGAAAAGTATTTAATGTGACGCTTGGTAACAAATCACTTTTATTAATTGTTAGATTATTTGTTTCTATCAGTGAACTTGTGTAATTCAAATATGAATTCGAATCTGTTATGATAGCAGGTTTGTAAGAAATACGTATAAAGATTACTTTATTTAGTTCTGAGAATAATATATGAATTTAAACTGTAAACAGTTTTCAAAAAAAGTTTTCCTTAAAATATATGTCGTAATGTTTAATTTTTCTTTTATATATAGTTGTTGAATGAATGAGTTGAATTGTTCAATGCTCTAAAAGAAACTGTCTTTTCTTTTTAGATGATTTTATGTGATACATAATTGTTTGCAATATAGATAAAGTGCGCGCGCGCTCCTGTATGTGCGTGTGCATGTGCGGGTGCGTGTGCGTGGGCGGGTGTGTGAGCGTGTGCGGATTGCGTATGCGTGTGCGCGTGCGTGTGCGTGTACGCGCGCGCGTGTGCATGTGTGCGTGCGTGCGCCGCGTTTATAGGTAATTCTCAACTAACACGATTAATTCCGCGTTATTGAAAACTGCAATGTGCAGTTCAAGACTTCCATATATAAAATTGAGCATTTGGTTTTAAGGAATTATTTAAAATGACTTGTAAAAAACAACGTAACTTTAGCACATATTTTTAATTTTATCAAAAATACATTAATCAGAGATAACAAAAACAAAAAAATTTTTTTTACCGTGCTTCGAGATTTCATGCAATTCAAGTACCGTGTTGTTCGAGGATTATCTGTATTTAGATCTTACTCTGGTAACCATCGTGAACAATAGTAAACTGATTGTAAGACTCTCTCCCTCTCTCTCTTCCTCCCTCTCTCCCTCCCTCCTACCCTTCCTCCCTTTTAATCCATCGTCATCCATCGTAAAAGTTCCGAGTTCCAAGATGAATAAGCCTCGCCAAATAAAATTACAAATAATACACATCAAGGATGGAATCAAATCTTAACAACGACACGGAACTATTGGATGAATTAATCGCATTTCGATATACTTAGCGAACTTTCCAATACAGTCCCCATACAGCACAGATTGTTGCAGAAAGCTTCCAGAAAGGTTTCAAACCTTTCTGGAAGCTTTCTGCAAGGTTTGAAACCTTTCTGGAAGCTTTCTGCAACAATCTGTGCTGTATGGGTCAGGACAAAAACATGAGATCCAAAAACATTTCTATCATTTCACTCAGTCTTTCACACAACTTCACATAGACGAGAGGCCTTTGGGTCAGAGCACAAACAATACTTGTTCAATAATTGATTATCTGCAATAACCAATCGTATCAAAAGACTTTTGAACTATCGAATAAATATTGCTTTTAAATAAAAAGTCTTTTTAATAAAAATCTGAAGATATTTCCGGGTTATAACGAAAGATACGTCCGTATTATATACGAAGAATAACGAATAACTAATGAGCACTGTTTACAATGTTAATAATCTTGTTTACAAACTAACGCATGAAAATTGATTATGTCAAATGACTTTTGAGCGCTACTTATATACATATATAATAAGCATATAGTATTTTTCTGATTTTGATGATGTTTAATTGTCTTTTACGATGATCATTGAATCTGTATTTGCTTTAAATGCTTGCATCAATTTTGCAGACCGGGACAAATCTTACACGAAGTGGATGAGCAGGGCAAAGTGTTATATTCACTTCTATCCGTAGATTCTTTAAATAATCAACGGGCTCCAAACAGAAATTATGTATCAGAGGAGCTATCATTGCCTTCATTTCCAGCATAGCAAATTGTTGGCCTGTAATTTGATACGTATTGCAATCTGTCCATAAAAGGGTATGAGAAAATACAGCTTACCGATGCAATTACGTGGTCCAGCACTGAATGGTAAATACGAGTAAGGATGACGATTTAAGATTTTCTCAGGCAAAAATCTGTTTGGATCAAATACCTCTGGATTTAGCCAAAAATTGGGATCTCTGTGGACTCCGTAAATATTAAGAAACACGAATGTTCCAGCAGGTACTAAATATGACTCTAAAATACATATTATAAAAGAGATGCACATTATACATAATAATCAAGAGTTTCATTAAAATTTTCTAAATATAATATCTATGTAATACAACATAGAATACGTGCATATAGGAAACATTATGTAAAATTACTTAAATTTGCTAAATACATATTCTAAAAACATTGTATGTTATGTTATAGTTTAATTATATATATATATATATATATATATATATATATATATATACATATATATATGGGGCATTCTTCGTGAAATCAGACACCCCCCCTGTCCAAAAATTGGGGTCACCTAAAAAATTCTTTCGGGGCTCATTTTATAGCTTATACACATATGTAGTTTTAGTTGATCTGTGGCCTTTTGAAAAATCAACGTGGCGGACCTTAATATGGTGGCCGAAGTCTGCGGGTAACGAGGTACGACAGATGAAATCGTTCTTGGAAGTTATAGACTGTCATAGAAAAATGTGTTAATGTGTTTATTTATTTATTTTTTTTTTTATTCAAATAAAGGAAAGACCGTGGGGGTAACCCATGTGGTCATAGTAGCAAAACCGAATCTAAATTGCATCACATCAAAACAAAAGAGACTTCGACTAGATAAACATGGATGCCTCAATAAAAGCGTCCCAAACAGAAGTTAACTGCGTAATAAAACTCGTAAACTCGTATAACTTTAAATTCGAAACTGTGTAAGTGTATGAATGTATGTATATTTGTTCGTGTATGTCCGCGATGTTGGGAACTCGGTATTGCCGTAGGTGCGTTAAGCCCAAGGAACTGCGCGGATCACTTCCCCCTGCGGCCAATGTGTTTATTTAGTAGTTAGCATTGAATCCATGAAAAAAATAAATTTTTAGTTTGTCCAAAACCAATATGGCGGCCAAATTATCCGTGAAATGCTAAAAAATAACTATTTCGTTCTTTAAAACGTACAAACTGCGTTCAATTTTCATGAAAATTTATA
The DNA here is from genome assembly GCF_003070985.1 of Temnothorax curvispinosus. NCBI lineage: Eukaryota > Metazoa > Arthropoda > Insecta > Hymenoptera > Formicidae > Temnothorax > Temnothorax curvispinosus. Next base: position 46,692 of record NW_020224653.1, read on the forward strand.
TCATGATACATTTTAAGCCCAGCAAACGCAAAAGAATTAAAAGATATTAAAATTTTTTAATACCTTTGAATCCCTTTTTTGGCGGAATTAGATAAAATTAGATGGGATTCGAAATGAGATGGTCCAATCCCATAGAATCCAAAAAAGAAATTTTCAGTTTTATCTAATCCTATGAAATCCGTAAAGGTTATGGATTGCATGGCATTAGATGGTTTAGGCGAGGGTTTAGGAAACGTTTCGCGCCTCCGTTGTTCGTCGGTGAGCTTTTGTGTATGCCTAAGGGCATTACACGCACTACTGCCGACGGGCAATTAGCCCGAAAATGAGATTTGTAAGATCTGTCAGACCCCGTAGGGGGTCCCTTTACACAAGGTTGAAAACCGGAGCAAAAATATGCTCTTTGGAGCGGTTTTGAACCGGTTTGAGTTAAAAACCGCTGCGAAAACCGAATGAATTTATGGAGTAAATTATTTGGAACTTGAGATGTGACCGATTGAAGTTTGTACGTTCCGAGAGAACGCTCTCTCGGAGCGTACAAACATCAACGGTTCGATTCGGTTTACAACCCTGCCTTTACATAGCGGTCGAGACGAAACTTTAAACTCGAGAAGATGCCCCGGCGATGCGACGCCTAGCGGCGTCGACGCGAACTGCCGGTAATGCAGATACCGCGCAGGCGTGTACTATTGGTGGCGCGTACCGCCACAGAGTTCAACACGGACACTTTTCAATCCCTATCCTGGCATTCAATGGTATTCATTTTATTGTCAGAATAGACGGAATTCAATGGAATTCAATACGAAAATTTTTAATTCTTAGTTTGGCATTCAATGGTATTCATTTCGTTAACGGAATCAATGGTATTCAATGGAATTCATCACGAAACTTTCCAATCCCTAACCTGGCATTCAGTAATATAATATTTTTGTGTCGGAATTGGATGGGATTCAAAAAAGACAAATTCTTTCCAAAATAAGGAATGATATTGAAACTATTTCAATCCCTTTTTTGGACAGAATGGAATTCGGAAAGTCCTTAATTGAATTCCTGGCAACCCCGTTTTAATTATTTTCAATCTTTTTTTGTTTGCTGGGAGATGTTGATCATAAATTAACAATTGGGACGTCGTATTTGAATATAACGAAATTCAATATGGCGGCTGTATATTCGAAAAATGCTAAAAAATAATGACGTCGATATTCAAATCATACAGACTCGTTCTAATTATTATTAATTTGAGTGTTACGGTATTTTTTAATTGCTTTTTTAATTTACTTTTTCAAATTTTTATAAATTTTTATTATTTTTTTATTTTTGACTATGATTTCGTTATTGCGGTGACAAAATTTGAACGTGGTTGATCAAATATGATTTTTCCAGTGAATACAGAATAATTTTTGAATAAGTAAATGAAGGCAAGACAGGTAGTCTTTCGAGCCAGTGAAGGCAAGAGAGACAGATTGTCCGGCCAGTGAAGGCAAGAGAGACAGATTGTCCGGCCAGAGAAGGCAAGAGAGACAGACTGTCCAGCCAGTGACGGCAGGAGAGACAGACTGTCCGGCCAGTGAAGGCAAAAAAGACAGACTGTCCAGCCAGTGAAGGCAGGAGAGACAGACTGTCCGGCCAGTGAATACAGAATACTTTTTTTTCTTCGCTGGGTGGACAGTCTGTCTCTCTTGTCTTCACTGGCTGGACAGTCTCTCTTTTGCCTTCACTGGCTGGACAGTCTGTCTCTCTTGCTTTCACTGGCTGGATAGTCTGTCTCTCTTGCCTTCACTGGCCGGACAATCTGTCTCTCTTGCCTTCACTGGCCGGACAGTCTGTCTCTCTTGCCTTCACTGGCTGGACAGTCTGTCTCTCCTGCCTTCACTGGCCGGACAGTCTGTCTCTCCTGCCTTCACTGGCTGGACAGTCTGTCTCTCTTGCCTTCACTGGCCGGACAATCTGTCCTTCTTGCCTTCACTGGCCGGACAATCTGTCTCTCTTGCCTTCACTGGCTCGAAAGACTACCTGTCTTGCCTTCACTTACTTATGTAAAAATTATTCTGTATTCACTGGAAAAATCATATTTGATCAATCACGTTCAAATTTTGTCACCGCAATAACGAAATCATAGTCAAAAATAAAAAAATAATAAAAATTCATAAAAATTTGAAAAAGTAAATTAAAAAAGCAATTAAAAAATACCGTAACACTCAAATTAATAATAATTAGAACGAGTCTGTATGATTTGAATATCGACGTCATTATTTTTTAGCATTTTTCGAATATACAGCCACCATATTGAATTTCGTTATATTCAAATACGACGTCCCAATTGTTAATTTATGATCAACAACTTAAAATGTATCATGATATAAATTTTCATGAAAATTGAACGCAGTTTGTACGTTTTAAAGAACGAAATAGTTATTTTTTAGCATTTCACGGATAATTTGGCCGCCATATTGGTTTTGGACAAACTAAAAATTTATTTTTTCTATGGATTTAATGCTAACTACTAAATAAACACATTAACACATTTTTCTATGACAGTCTATAACTTTCAAGTAACGATTTCATCTGTCGTACCTCGTTACCCGCAGACTTCGGCCACCATATTAAGGTCCGCCATGTTAATTTTTTAAAAGACCACTGCTCAACTAAAACTACATATGTGTAGCTATAAAATGAGCCCCGAAAGAATTTTTTAGGTGACCCCAATTTTTGGACAGAGGGAGTGTCTGACAGAGAATACCCTATATATATATATATATATATATATATATATATATATATATATATATAAAATTAATTTTCAAACTTATATAAATAAATTATATAAAATATAGAAATTAAATAGTTAATTATATAACAATCTCTCGGAATCTTTGAAATAAAAATATTGCATTTTATACATATCTAGCCTTTGTATTTGATGACATGTTGCGTGATAAAAATACAAACAAAAGATGAATTAGATGCGTACGTAATTTTACGTCTTTCGCAAGAATTCGTGATATTAACAGACATGCTGGGATACAAGCGCAATGCTTCCTTTATACATCTGTCTAAATAAGGTAGATCTTGCAATAATTTCATAGTAAATTTCTCCTTATTTTTTTGCAAAGCAGTATCGACTTTGTTCCTAACACGATCCTGTATCATCAATATTAATATAATAAAAAATGTGTATTTTATATTACTTTGATGTTTTTATATATGCATAAACAAAATCTGAGAACTTCCAATAATTATTTTAAAGCTATATCTTAATTTGTTTGCGTATATAAATGTTATGGTCAAAGAACGGAGCGCGGTCACTCCTCAGTTTGACTGGTCAAAGATTATAGAAACTAAAATAAGCAAGTTTGACTTTTGACTAGTCAATCCTAGATGTGATTGCAATGAGGTAGTCAAATCCCGGTTGAACTTAGGCTTAATCGACGCGTTTTTGCACAAAGCGATCACATCTGGCAGAAAAAAGTGTCGCTCTGCCCCGCGAAGCGAGATAATAACATTTAAAGTTGACGGCTACATTTATTTGACGTGTAGGATCTATATGTTGCAGCCACATGCGGTAATGTAGCACTTCATAAAGTGTAGACATTGGACATATGCTGTAATTTAATCTTCAAATTAAAAATTACCACACACACACACGGGAAGGGGGGTGCAAGGGGAGGCCTTCGGCTCTCCTCCCACATCCACCTCCGCCGGTAGGTAGCGTGGACCTAGCTTTACAACTTAAAGTACATCAAAGTACATACTAAGGCTGCCCGCTGCGGTCTGATTCACGTTCACAGCACTGAAAGCATCGCTCTTTACAACGCTGTGAGCGTGAATCGGACCGCGTGCGTGCGTTTGGGGTGGGGGGAGTAATTTTTAATTTGAAGATTAAATTACAGCATATGTCCAATTACTGCCTCCACGCATACATATTTTCCACGCGAAACGAGGTGCCACATGTAGGTTTTTTTTATTAATTAAACATCGAATAAAGGCACACCTAGGATTGACTAGGCAAGGTCCAAAGTGTTTTTCTTAGTTTCTTCCTTTGACCAGCCATGCTAGTCACTCTTAAAATAGACAAAAAACGCCTTAGTCAAAAGCCGAAACTCAAAAATGTTTTGAGAATTGACCAAGACGCTTGGTCAATCCTCAGCATCGACCAGTCAAATTGAGGAGTGACCGCGCTCCGCCCTTCGACCATAACAAACATAAAACATGAAACAATAATATTTTTAAAACATTTTGATATTTTTATCATTTGAATAGTTATCGAAATTAATTAATTTTTTCTTCTAAGAGCGTAGGTACTTATTGTGTGATAAATACCTGAATATCCTTATGTTCAGCTAATAGTGCCAGTAAATAGCATATGCCCATCGTTATAGTATCGTGACCCTATAATCACATAATTGTGTATATATATCGATAAATCAAATCTATATATACAGGATGTTCGAAATAAAAGTATCCAGCCGAAAGGATGCAGTAGATTGGGTCAAACTGAAGATAAAAGTCATGTAACATTTTGCAAAATTCGCAAATATTTAGAAATGGGACGTCTCTTCTCGCCGCGCGCTTCTACTGCAGGAGTAGATTGGCCGATCTTTTTCAATTAATTTCTCAGTAATAGTATTGCAAATTTTGCAAAATGGTACATAACTTTCCTTTTCAGTTTGACCCAATCTACTCCATCCTTTCGGCTGGATACTGAATGGCACCCGTCAGGAGTATCCCTTGCCTCGAAACCCCCTCTACCTCTTGCCGTTCGAATTCGGCATTAAATTGTAGGTCCCACGTGCTTGTGTACAACCTATGTGCGCACCACAAGCACATGACTTTGGGGGAGGCCTAGGGCTGACTCGGTCTGTTGCGCCATTGAAATGAATGTATATATATATATATATAATGTATAAAAAGTAAAAAAGAAATACAAAATATATACCGAAAACGTAAAAGTATCGACTTCTTCCCTGATATCTAAATCAGTCATAAGACCCTCTCGAGATGCAACTATTAAAAAATCTAACATTGCAAGTCGTTTTCTTCGTACTAAATCAAAATATATAGATGTGTGTTAGTATCAATTTAATAGCCTAATTCTTTTTTTATGATTGCATCATATATGTAACATTGATGAGTATATTTAGAATATAAAAATATATTAATAAATTATAAAAAATAATTATACACCGACCAAATTTTTAAAATACAGCTTCTGTTTACATTACATACTTCCAATCGTTTCTGCTTCATCTGCCTCTATCGATGTGTCATCAAAGGTTTTCAAGTATCGATCATTGATGCGTTCATGATAAAGTTTTCTTTCGGCAATAATCTACATAAATACAATATTAATTCTTTCTTTATTTATTTGCATGAATATAATTAACATATATGTTATCAGCGTTTATCAATTTGTCATAATGTTTTTACCAAAAAATTAAATCTTATTGGAATCTATAATATATATGTTGTCATCATTCAAAATAGATAAGATACAATATTAAGTAGCACTTTTACGTAATTGTTCAGTAAATCCGTGTATTATCTTTAGAATCTTTGTTTGCTCTCTGCCTTTTGGCGTCAGCGAGAATATCCAATTATTCTGCAGCCATGGCTTCATTATACTAAATCATAATTATTGAATATTTAAAGTATTATTTTGTAAAAACTTCTTTTAATTCCGCTATGAACTTTTACTTATATATTAATGATATTTCAAAGTTAATAATTATCTACATAAAAAATTTACATAAGTTAATATTTATCTATATAAAAAAAATAGAATAAATTTACAAGCACTAATAATAAAAATATGTAAAGATATATATACAAAATGTTTCAAGACCCTTATTACAAACTTTGAAGGGTGGCAGAACTCATAATCAGTGAAAGCATTAATTGTTTTTTTATTAAGCAACCTGTCCTCCGACGCATCCTAAGGAGCTACGCGTCCTGGAATCCTGACGCCTGTCGGTTATAGGCAACCCGAGGACTAATCGGGACTGATGGGGCGACGTCGCAATTAGTGATGCCAGAATGAGTGCAATGAAGTAGACACTGAACATCTTTTGTAGTGTTGTTGGCCCAGATCTGTGCCTCTCAAGTTGGGTTGCCTACCGATAGGCACCAGGATTCCAGAACGTGTAGCTTTTTAAAGACGCATCGGAGGACAGAGGTTGCTAAATAAAAGCAATGCTTTCACTAAGTCCTACCATCCCTCAAAGTTTATAACTTTCCAGGTAGCAAGCACTCGTCATTTTGACGTCAATATTTGGTCATAATTGGTCAGTAACGTCATTCGTCGATTATGTGACGTATATTTAACGTCATGTTTTAATACGTCAAAAAGACTTTGTAAAATGACATTATATAGACGTTTAATTGACTACCCAGATAGCAGACAGTCGTCATAATGACGTGATTCTTACGTCATTTTATGACGCATGTTACGTCATTTATTCCTAAAGTTTAACGTAAAAATGACATTTTTCACAGTATTTTTCACAGGAATATTCCTACATTTATAAAGTGTTTCGTAACTTTATGAACGACGTGGTGAATTTATGGTATAAGTGGATCTAGTTGCGTGTGTAATTATAGTTTTATGACAACTATTTCATGCAGTGTTATAACTATCAAAAAGATATCATTACAAGAT
>NW_020224654.1:0-1304 GCF_003070985.1 Temnothorax curvispinosus
TTTCAAGTTTTGTCCGGGAATTTACAGTGTTCGCTCCACTGTGCGACGACTCAGGCTCACATGTGCGCGAGTGCCGACCGCCACGTGTCTTACCGGCTCACGGGCTAATCATCACGAGGAAGGCAATTAATATAATTGCCTCGCCCACTCACGAACGATATATAAAGACTTCTTATACAAAGACTTCTTATGTTTAGTGAACTCCGAAAGACTGCCCACCACTCTCAGGTCAGACTGTATATATCTATTCTCGTATTAAAGACGGCTCAGACTGTGTTCTGAGTTACATTTTATATTACAGAATAATTAATTAACACCTTCCACGCGCGTCCTTCTCATCCCGCTTCCATCACCGGGATTAATCAGCGATTTCGCGAACAATGCATATTATTTCAATTGTAATAAAATATACTGTTTGACATAGCAGATAGAACATAACAGGATTACATTACATTCAATTTAATTTAATTAATGTCAACAAAACTTTTATTAATTTTACATTGAAATCTAATGTGACTTCATCATATTCTATCTATTAGTTTAAACAAATTATACTTTAATAATTTTTTTTTTACAGGTATATTAAAATATCTATTTATACTTTCTTATGGGTATATTATTAATATATATCTTACATTTCTTTTCTAATATTGATCACTGATCATTTTACTTACCATTTTCTGCTCATATTCCTCTTCTCCTTTTTCCTCTTTATGACGGGCTTTGTTCCTTACGTCAAATACACGTGCATATTTTAACTGGTATTTTAAACTTTGCTGACACCTTGTATAGACTGTCCGTCTGCTCCGATAATGTGTCACTGTGAAACTTTAGGTTATGGCCGTGAGCAGGGACCATCAACTCTCACATGACAGAGTGCGTTCCAAAACTTATAAAAAAAAGTCGGACAACCTTTTTGGCCACGACCATACTTATAATTAGCTTAACCTATATCCCTTTTCGGGCGATATCCCCGATAATGACCTCATCCAGATCGTCGCCATCTTGGGAATGTTCGTCCTCGGCGGTGGTGATGCGCATACACATTTGCGTGTGCTGCACCTCCATCGTGAGATCGTGTTTGCGGAGCACCACTGTCGGTCCTCCGTGCTCCATGCGTGCCATTTTGGAGAGGAGCGCCACTGGTATTGGTAATGGCGGCTCAATGTCGGTGATGACTGGGCCTCGCCTAGCCATCGGCTGCAAGGTTAAGTTGTAACTGGACTCGCGGTCTAATATTATGCAATCTTACTTTGGGATGAAATATCGGTCGCCACTACGTTTAACGCCTGAACGTAGAACGT
>NW_020224655.1:0-1005 GCF_003070985.1 Temnothorax curvispinosus
ACGGAATCGCGGAAAACGGAATCTCGGAATCATTCTGATTGGTTAGTCCCATGAGGCTAACCAATAGCCTCGGCGGGTCTCGTGCTAGGTCGTACGGTGTTGTGTGCACGTGTGTACATATATAGACGGTGCACGTACACACGTGATATGTGTACGCGCATGTGTGTCTCCGATGCATTAGCCGTCTATCGTCGTCCTTCTCTCGCGAGACGCGCACCTATCGTTCCTCGCTCTCGCGCACGCAAAATCGGGTCACCGGATAGTGCGTGGCGGTGCGTGAGAAACCCATACGCGGGCGAGAAAAAGAAAAAAGAGAGCGAGTGAGTGAGAAGGGACAGCCGCTGACAGCCGATGTGTCTCGTTAGCGAACGAGTTACCGAAGTGCGCTCGGTATATCCAGGCGGTGGCCCGGGAAATCGACTTGACTCTCGTTCTCTCCTTTCGAATCCGCGGTGACACCTTCGACCGGTGACTACGGATTTCGCCCCGGTCGCTATATCGTTCACCTCGACGACGACGGCGGTTGTGCGCGAAAACAGGAACGTTTTCGAAGCCTCTCCTCTGCCCTGACCTATTTCCCCGCTGCGTTCTTCTCGCCCTTCTCTCCGCTCGCTCGCTCGCGCGCGTGCGAATTGTGCGTGTGTGAAAACCTGACGGGCAGGAGTTTATGCAAAAAATTCTAATTCGATGTAAATGTAAAATCTGATCTACCATCCTGCGGCGGACGATCGAACTCATCCCCCACCTGTCGCACCGGGATTTGACGTCCCCGTTACACGGGACCGGAGCCGATCATCATGTCGCGTCGATTCCGCGAGCGGTGACGCGCGCGAGAGGTGCCTGTGCGAAAGGTAACCCGCACCCGGGTCCGGCGATATCCGCCTTAACGGCAACCGCGTCGACCGGTCGACAGCTGCACGGGTCAACGCCATTCTCGCGGCGTTATTTCCGGCCACCGCGGGACCCCTTGTCGTCGTGCTTTCTTTGCACCTTCGCAAAACTATG
>NW_020224656.1:0-14896 GCF_003070985.1 Temnothorax curvispinosus
CTGCTTCGTAGCCGAGCGTTTCGTCGGGCGCGAGTCTTTCCGTGTAATGCTAAGACTCCATACATGCGGTGAGCTCCGGCAAACGCATGCGGAAGGCGACTCCATGTACGCGGCAGAGCCTAGCGCCATGCCACGTACGGAAATCGAAGATGCGGATGTTTTCAGATAAAATAACCATACTGCGTGTATACATCTATAAAAACGACAGTTGTATAACCTAAAATAAACGGATACACAATATTTTTCCTTTTTGAAATAAACGATTGATCTTATTTATAAACATTTACTTTGAGTGACAATAGTTGAAATAAAATAATAAAGTTGGAATAAGTAATAAAAAAATATAATCAAAATAAATAATAAAATCAAAATGAATTGCAATGACAAACTTGTCTTGCTATTGTTGCTACGAAGAAGGCGAAGACGACAAGAAAGGCAACAAATTAATCGGAGAACACCTCGATGGTGGGTTCATCCTATAATAGAGGAACGATATTTTCAAGGTGCTTACAATAACCTTGTGCTTGAACTTCGACTTGACACAGAGCGTTTTTTCAATTTTCATCGCATGTCACCTCTTCAATTTGATCAATTATTAGCAATGGTAGAACCTATTATTACAAAAGTACACTGCACAAGAGAACCGTTGCATCCAGGACTGCGATTATCATTAACGTTGCGATACCTTGCATCTGGAGATAGTATGGCGAGTCTACATTATCTGTACCGCATAGGTAAATCTACTGTGCCAAAAATAATTGTCGAAACAACGGAAGCGCTTTGGCTGACACTACAGCCTCAAGTACTTCCTCCACCAACTGTACAAACATGGGCTAAAATTGCAGAAGATTTTGAAAATAAATGGAATTTTCCAAATTGTATCGGAGCAATTGATGGAAAACATGTTACTGCACAATGTTTCAAAAATACGGGATCAGCTTTTTACAATTACAAAGGCACATACAGTACTGTTTTAATGGGAGTTTGTGATGCTGATCTTCGCTTTACATATGTTAGCATCGGTTCTGCTGGTAGAGAAAGCGACGGAGGTATTTTTCAAAGTCTAGATTTTGGAAGATGCATCGAAACAGAAACACTGCCATTACCTCCACCTAAAGTCTTACCGGGTACAAATACTTGCCTTCCCGCAGTATTTGTTGGTGATGCAGCGTTCCCGTTATTGAAGAATTTGATGCGACCATACCCTGGTGCTAACTTGAGTCCAGAAAAAATTATTTTTAATTATCGCTTGAGCAGAGCAAGACGTGTAATCGAAAATACATTTGGGGTAATGTCAGCCAGGTGGAGAATATTTCGACGACCAATTGTTGCGTCACTTTCAACTGTAGATAGCATAGTTAAAAGTTGTGTGGTGCTGCACAATTGGCTTCGAGATGCGGAGCTGAAAGTTTTGCCTGGTCAGAGAAGATATGTTCCAGTAGGATTTATAGATGTAGAAGATCACTATGGAAATGTACAAGCTGGTCAATGGCGAAACGGAGAACCACTTGGTGCACTTCAAGGTTTTGCACCAAATGTATCAAGAAACTCTGCAAATGACGCCAAAATAATTCGAAATATCTACACAGACTATTTTATGAAGGAAGGTCACGTACTTTGGCAGTGGAATAAGCTACCTGACTTTCAACGGGAAGCGTATATGCAACAGGCAGAAGGTAAATTGATTAAAACACATAATTTTTAAAAAATGCAATCGATCAAGTTATATTTTGTTCCTCTGCCACAACTTGAGAAAGCGCTTGTAATACAAGTGTCTTTAAACGTAATTTCGCATTTACGTTTAGATGCTGTGAATCCCGCGATATAGACAAATAGAAAAGATCGTCTGAATTCATGGTGTCGGTTGAAGTTCGTTTTTCCACAAAGTTTAAAATTGCCTGATCGACCGCATCTGTACGCGTTTCAGTCAATTGCCTTTTTCCTAAAAAAAAAAAAAGTTAAATATTAATATCATATCTATTATTTATATCAAATTTTCGCAATTATGTGATACATAATCTTTATTATTTCATAGTGAAGTAAAATTTGGCACATTAATCAACTATTCTCTTTTTACTAATGCATTGTATAAATAAGATATTCAAGTAAATCAGTTGTAAGATAGAAGCACTGCACAAACTGTTTTTTAAAATACTTAATTAAATAATTTAAATGTGATTTATTTTCAAATAAAGAGATACAATAAATTTACCTCGTTTTGCAGGTTGGGTCTGATTTTGTTGAGAATGGCTATCAGAATAGCTCTCAGAATGAGGCGACATGCTCGGAGGTCGAGATTGAGCTCTTGGAGGACGAGTCAAAGCACTATTAAGCGAGACACTATACGGACAAGGCGAGGCACTATTAGGACGAGGCGAGGCACTATTAGGACGAGGCGAGGCACTATTAGAACGAGGCGAGGCACTATTAGGACTAGGCGAGACACTATTAGGACGAGACAAGGCACTATTAGGACGAGGCGAGGCACTATTACGACAAGACAGTATACTTAACGGACGCGGTGGACAGAATTGTGTTTGTCCTGCCTGCCTCGTATTAGTATCCTGCATATAGTCCACTGTAAAATAATGTTTAAAATGTTGTATAAAAGTCTTGTTTAAAACTATAATACGCATAAAATACTTTCTACAAAAAATTTTTTTTCATGTAGTACATACTTTAGTTAACATTTTATTGTGTATATATACACAATTACTTTATAATTATATATATATATATATATATATTTACACAAATATGTTTTGTTCAATTTACCTTGAAACTCTTCTGTGTCATTTTGCATATATCCTTCTGTTTCAAATGTCTCCAATGGTGCTGACGATGACGTATCAATGGATGATGGACGTTCAATGACAAAACTTTGGCAGTTTGTTACAGTTCTAATTAAGAAATTATAAAACAAAAATTATATTAGTTTATGTAAAAGCATACTATTTATGAAAATGAGGAATTGACAATTACAATCGTCATTCAAATAATAATTCCAGTAAGCAAGAAATATCAAGAAACATTTCAACTACATTGCAGTAACGTTGTAAGTTGCTGCAATATAGTTGAAATGTTTCTTGCTCACTGGGATGACACTAACGTCATGAATTTTGTTATGCTATCAACCACATCAAAATCATTATAACTTTACCCTGGTAACACAATCTGATAGCTCAGATACGTCCCGAAGAAGTGCGCAAGAAAACAGTCCAAAATTGTGACAGAAGTGCATAATATCTGTGATTGAACGAGTACTTACTGTACTATTGCACCAGTCTGCTGTAATAGTACAGTAAGTACTCCTTCAATCACAGATATCATCAGATTCTGTCGCAATTTTGGACTGTTTTCTTGCGCACTTCTTCGGGACGTATTTGAGCTATCAGATTGTGTTACCAGGGTACATTTAAAAAAAGTAAAACTTACTTGCGAGGTTCCACTACATCCGACAAAAAACTTAAGCTTGCCATAAGTGGCCATGGAAAAAAATGATGAGCTGCTTGCCCACTTTTTGTTACGGACTTCTTTTTCTCTTTTAGGTACCTATCTCGAAGCTGTCTCCATCGGTTCTTCACAAACTCATCTATTTAAATTTATCATAATTTTATTATTGTTAACATTATAAATTTTTTTATACCTAAAAACATATTTATAAATTATTTCAATTCTAGAAGTAATTTTATTTTATTTTGATAAATACTGGCATTGGGTCATAAGAATATGACTTAACTTATAATAAAAACTCAAGAAAACTTTATTCTATTTGTATTTTTAAAATGAGTGTTCTTCGATAAGGATCAGGAAGTTTATAATACATTTTTTAAGGGACGCTAGAAATGTTTTCAAACAATACATACCAGTCACATTAAGTTCCTGAGCTACCTGACACCACAATTTTTTTTTTAAAACGTTGTCTCTATACTCTTTGTTTTTTAAATCCCATAACTGCGGGAGGCTTCTGACGTAATGAATAATAAGTTCATTGACGTTCTCAGAATTATATTCCACATTTGGCGAATTTTCATCGTTGATCGATTCCATGGTTGATAGCTGGTTTCATACGACATAACCTGCAACGTCAGCTATAAACATTCAGTGGTTTTCACCAAATTCCGAAAATCTCCGACGGTTCTCGACTCTAGCCGAATGACGTGCGGTAGTGCGGAAAAATTAAAATATTTTGATCTCAACGCAGTACGGTGCGGCATGCCGGAACTTGACCTGCGCCTGGCTCCTGATTGGTCACCGCAGCATTTTCCGGAGCTCACCGCATGTATGGAGTCTTAGCATCAGTAAGGTAAGGTTTCGACCAATCGCGTTGCTCGATCCGGCCGTCCGTAAAAATTTCTAATTAGCTGATCCAGTGGAAAAACTCCAGGCACCAGGGGCTGTGAGTGGCTGTGATTAATCGCAACCTGGTCAAACGGGACGCTCTCCCATGTATGCAATACGGCCGTGTGTGCAATACGGCCATGTGTGCAATACAATCGTGTGTGCAATACGGCCGTGTGTGCAATACGGCCGTGTGTGCAACACAGCCGTGTGTGCAATACGGCTGAGTGTGCAATACGGCCATGTGTGTAATACGGTCGTGTGTACAACACGGTCGTGTGTGCAATACGGCCGTGTGTGCAATACGACCATGTGTGTCATACGGTCGTGTGTGAAACACGGTCGTGTGTGCAATACGGCCGTGTGTGCAATACGGCCATGTGTGCAATACAACCGGGCTGTGTGTGCATTACGGCCGTGTGTGCAATACGGTCGTGTGTGCAATGCGCTGTGTGCAATTACCACTTGGGTTGATAGAAAGACCCTCAGGAATACAAAGATACATACCACTTGGGTTAAGTTAGGTAACACAATTTTATTTTATTTTTTAAGAGTAGTTGCACCACAATTATTTTTCAAAGCAATATATATATTTTCTTTGTAGTTGGCGTAAGGGTGCCTCCCCATGCACGACGGAATCTCGGAAAACGGAATCTCGGAATCATTCTGATTGGTTAGTCCCAATCAGAATGATTCCGAGATTCCGTTTTCCGAGATTCCGATGGGGAGGCACCCTAAGGAGAAATAAGGCTACTACCACTTAGGTTGGTACGTATCACTTGGATTGAGTTTGGTAACACAATTTTGTGATATAATAATCTCTTTGCATAAACTATCTTTATTGCTTATCTCCGCAGGGTTTGCAAGGCGTTTTTATAAGGAACGTTACCCAAACCTTTACACTACTACCCTTCTCCTCTCACTTTAACCCTTTGGACTAACAGCTTAACGTCTCTTCCGAAAGACGGAGCCCAGTTTGCTCCGCACAGGTGGGCGGCGCAGACCGACTTGCGCCTGGCTAACGTCGGAAATAAATTTACGTTTATCGGGGATCGTCCATTATCGACCTTACGTGGTCATCACCTGACATCCTCCGTAAAATCACCGACTGGTCGGTTAGGGAGGACCTGGAAACTCTCTCCGACCACCTCTGTATCTCCTTTAAGATATCCGGCCCTGGTCGGTCTGTCTGCGCTCCTGCACTTTGGCTGCCGAAGCCTGCACCGCGCTGGAATTTTCGTGAGGTGGACAAGACCCTCTTTCAAGAATCTATGGAGTGGTCATGTGCGGTCACTCCTGCGGATGACCCGCACATGATTATACTGAAACCGGACAAATGGCTTCACCAATGTTGTCGTGCTGCGGTTCCTCTTGCCCGACCATCCGGAAAGGGCCGTGGGATGTATTGGTGGAGCCCGGAGATAGCCCGTCTACGTGCCGAGTCTGTGAGGACTAGACGAGTGTGGACTCGTGGACGACGGAGGGATGCTCGTAAAGTTTCGGAGCGGAAAAGAGCCGACTATATAAGCGCTAACCTCGCTCTTAAATACGCCATTAAGAGGGCAAAATCCAGCTCCTGGCAGGAGCTGATCGACACCCTGAATGACGATCCTTGGGGTCTTCCCTACAAGATCGTTCTAAGTAAATTACGCAAACCTACACCTAGTTTGTCCTTTACCTTGGAACCAGAACAACTTCGTGATCTCCTGCATAAGTTGTTCCCTCCGGGTAACCGATTAGCCTTTGTTGATTTTGGACTCTTTATTTTCGCGCCTGGGGATTTTTCTTTCCTCTTGGGACTTCTGGGGGCGTCGGGCGCCGCCTGGCGGCGCTCCTATCTTCCCTCCCTCCGCGGTCCGGTGCGTCGACTGGTGCGACGTTCCCGGATCGTCTTGGGGGGGCTGCTGGGTCGCGGTCGGCCGGCGCCCGGCGTCCCTGGGCGTCCCTGGGCGTCCCTGGGGCTTCTTGTCTTTTTCCGCTTCTCTTGGGCGTTGCCTGGGGTGCCTTCTTTTGGGTGGGGGTACCTTTCGTTTCGCTCTTTGAGGGACTTGCGTTAATCCTTCTTATTATGTACTCGAGATCTGTAGGAGTTTCTCTGGGGCTCGGCCTGCCGGAACTGGCTGGTCGTTGCTTTTTGGGCTCGGGTGTCACTGCTCACGCAGTGACTCCCCTGAGCTCTTTGCGGTCGCCGGTTGCGGTGGGTCGCTCCCTTGGGGGACTCTGAGTATATGACCTCTCTTCCTAGAGGATTGGGGGATGTCAATCCTCCCCTTTCTCCTTTCCTTTACTGATTGGTGATGGGTCGTCTTCTCATCCCTCTTGTGTCGAGAAACGTGTGGACTCATGTCCCTGTTTGCTACTCGTGGAACCCCTCTCCGGATAGAGGGATCTCCTGTTCGTCTGGTCATGTCGTGTGCATGTGGTCTGGGATGCGGAATCTGTGGTCGAACTATCCGCAGCCGATGAAAAGTCCCCTCGATGGCATGGCTACCCGCGGTCATGGCACGAAGGCTCTCCGAGGTGGTGGAACCACGGTTTTCTGACCGTGGTTCGTACTAGGAATGGGTTCTTCCGCGGACGAAACATCCCAGGTTTTGATCCTTCCGCTTGTGATCTTGTGTTATCATTTAGCTGTCTTCTGGCGCTCTGCGCCCGGATTTTGTCTCGTCATGTGATGTAATACCTCTGGTCTCCCGCGTGGCTGTAGTGAGAGTGACTGTAGTCCTTTGTGCTGTTTGTTTAATTTTAAATCTTTATATTATATTTATGTAAAATTTAAAAAAATAATTTAATAAATCTGTTCATTATATTTTGTATATTATATATCTACACAAGTATCTGCTGTTTAAATGTTCTGTGTATTTATGTTTTTATATTAAATTGTTTATAAAAAATAATAAAATGTAAGAAAAGGTAGAATAAACGAAAATTTTAAAAGTATTATAAAATTATTTATTTAACATGCATTGCCATACTTTTGCTATCGTATCTCTTGCTTAATGTGGTACACTTTTTCTTATTAAAAACTCTTAATCTAAATACGACAAATCGACTTATTATTTTTTTATGTAACTGGTAACAATTCAAAATATGATCGGTCTTAACCTTATTCAATTTATCTATTAAAAAAGATTTCAAATCTTTTATATTATCAAAATATTTCGAATAATGACGGAACATTTGTTCTAATTTCCAAAATAATATAAATGTTTTTATATTAGGAAAATATAATGAATTTGTTGTGTAACTTTTTAGTTTCACTAATTTTGCAAATGAATAGCGCAATGGTGTTTTTAATAAAACTGATTTTAAACAATTTGTACATGTTACACATATTTTATGAATTGATTGCAAAATATATCCAGCAATATTATATAAATAATTCATTTCAAAAGATGACATGTTCAATACATTTGCATTTTCATTAAACAGTGGAATATTATTATTGTTATCTTCTATAATATTACTAGATTGAATCTTCTTTTTTTTTTTCATCTGATATGTATTCAAGAAATCCTGACAAATATTCCTTATCATCGTCATCATAATTACTACTACTTATACACTTCATATACATTGCAACGGAAATTAATTTTAAATCATTTTTAAACTGTAGCGGATGAGGTATGACATTTTTAGCTCTTAGTTGGGAAAAAAGATTTTCAATACAATCCTGTGTAAACCGAGAAGTAAAAATAAATTTAAATTTTTTATTTGTGATAAGATATTTAGTTAAATCAATTATTGATTTAGTGGTAATTATTATGCCTCTTTGCACCGGTTTAAAATCACCTTTACCTATTTTTAATTGCTTAAAGATATTAATAACTTTACGTATTTATGTAATACGTATTTATACTTCATTAATAACTTCATTACGTTTACATCAAAAATATGTGTGTGAAATATTCAGTTACCTGTTAAAAACTTGTAAAACTCGCAATATCTTCTATTGCGTGCAATGGTATAGCACCTATATAATTCGATAGGACTGTCTAATTGCGTGCTGGTGGACACAATCGCAGAAATCCCTTTAGAGTTCCGTTCATTTTACTGATAACGAAAGCTCTGTTATTGCGTCGCAATAGTAATTTTACAGTGCACGTGCCGGCACGCGGTAGTTTCAGGTAGAGACCGTTTCAGGTTATGTGAGTTACGCCACCACACACGCCTGACACGCCACGACAGAGTGAGATAGTATATATATCGTTTTCTCTCTCGTAGGTTTTTGAGGAAAAATGTCGGACGTTGGCCAGACTCTTATTATAGGGTCTCTAGACCACACTGCCGCCCTATAATAATCTCTTTGCAATTGGCGCAATTTAATTTAAAGATTTCATATCTTTTTTTGAAATACATGTTACTTGAGTTAAGTTAGGTAATATAATTTTGTGAAGGAAAAATTAAAGATTTCACATCTTTTTTTTAAATACATGTCGCTTGAGTTAAGTTAGGTAATATAATTTTGTGAAGTTAAAAATGACGTCAATCCGCAAAACTAATATTAATCGAGAAAACTATTAAAAAATGACTAAACTTGTGATGAGAGATGATAGAATAAGATGATAGGAATTTCAGGACTTTTATAAGTTTGGAAAGGATATCTATATATAGCATTATGCGCAGAGACACATTTAGACACATTGCGTAGTTTACGATCAATATTTTAGCGGAAGGGAAAGCAGAAATGTTAATTGTTTGTAGACGAGCGCTATTACGGTTGTTACCGTCTGTCAATAGCAATTTTCGGCCGTTATGCTGCGATTTTGCGGAAGATTTTTTGCCGAATAAATTGCAACTTTTATCGGAATTATATGGCAACCCTGCACGCGAGTGAGCCACGGACGCAACGGTTTTGGGGGCTTGTCTGGAATCTGGGATAGCTTAAGTCATCGACACCGGAGTCCTTAGCGAGGAGTCCCCGTCAGGAACGCTGGTCCTACAAGCCGTATACTATTCTGTATAATGGAAATACTTAATTTTATCAAGAGACACGGTAGTGTCGCGCTGCGCGTGTACTTGGCGCGAGACTATCGGGTATATTTACGCGAACGCACGGATTTTTAGTATGTCCCATATATATGATTTTCTTGTACGGTTGCAATATCTGACGTAAGAGTGCGCTGGCGATCAAGCTTAGCAGAAGCATTGAGAGTGTAAGAGCTACCGCACAAGAGCCTCCGCACAAGACTCTCGTATGATAGCGTAGCGTAACGTAACGTAGATCAACGCACAAGAAACGTATTGACGTATAATGCCGTAACCGATCCCACACAGCAAAATATATCTGAGGTATAGCTAGATATCTTCATGCCTACAATTTTAAGTCAAATCTGAGATATATTATTTTCAGATATTCACAGAATATCTACAGGACATTATTACTTGATATCACAGAAAAACATATGTATTTGTTCCGCCAATATAATTAATAAACGAGAAAAACTATTTTTATATTCGACAACGTTTGGCTAATGACGTGACAATTCGACCATTGGTTTTAGTCAGATTAATCGTCAAAACTTTTTTGACCATATATTTTGATCTTTTTAAATTGAAGTAATCTTTGATACTTATATATATAAGCATCTCATTTAATTAAATTTAAATATTACGAAAAATATTACCTCAGGGTTCGAACCTGGAACCTCCCTCATTCCGTATAGGGCGTCGTACCAATTCGACCACCGAGGCATGTGGTAATATTCATCGCAATAACAAATCTTACTAACAAGATGGAAACACACACTATTTTTAGGTCAACGGTGTATAATAACAGAAAATTATATGTATTTGTTTCGCCAATAATTAATAAACGAGAAAGACTCTATTTTTATATTCAACAACATTTGGCTAATTTAAATTGGCTTTAATTTAAAAAAACCAAAATTCATGGTCGAATTGTCACGACATTAGCCAAACGTTGTCGAATATGAAAATAAAGTCTTTCTCACATTATATCTTTGAAAAAGACATTTCTGCAACATATACATTCAAATATATGGCCGATTCATAGTTAGCTCTTATATTTTATAAAGACCAACTCAAGTTTATTCGTAGCCAATAAAACAATCCTAGAAGACTTGGACGCCGTACCGATTCGTCCCGGCGAAAGCCACACGCCGCGAGGAAATTTAGAAAATTTTCACTCGGGCGGCGCCGGAGATAACGATCGCGGCGCGAAAGCAACTCGCCGCGAGAAGACTTAGAAAACTTTTGCTGGGGCTGCGCCGGAGGAAACGACCGCGGCGCGAAATCAACATGCCGCGAGGGGACTTCGAAAATTTTTGCTCGGGCGAGCGTTAGTAACATGCGCTGCCGCGACGCGGCTACATGCGCCAGTACCTTCTCGTAAGCAAAAATCCTTACACACTAGAATAAAAGGTGAGCCTGTGAAATTGTGTACTTGGCTTTAATATTTTTCGTGATACCTCCGAGGTATCATACAGTGCAGAGATGGCAAATACAAAATATTGGAATAGTATCAAAGCATAATTTTGAATTTATTGCGAATTCTTATGAAAAGAACTTCTTTTATATTTGAAGAAAGACTCAGAATGGATAACATAAAAATAAATTGTTTATGAACTCTTAAGATTCATTTTAGAGATTGAATACGGAAAAAAAATTAATTTTATAAATCAAGAATTTAAAAAAAATTCTTCTTTTCTTCTTGCTATTTGGGTTGTATATAACATATATGCTTTTAAATGAGGCATAGATATCTGACATATATGCAGAATCAGATATCATATCTGAGATAAAATTATATTATCTTGGCTTTTTATAATCTTGGACATGTCTCTAAGATATTCTCATGATATCTTGCGCAAACAGATATTCCGTCATTTAGATATCTTCTAGACATCTTGATGATATATTTTGCTGTGTGAGATAAAGTAAAAATACTTACCGCTGCTAGACCTCGAAATTTAATAAAGTACTAAAATTTTTGATTCAATAAAAAAACAATAAATTGGGAATATATACATAATTTAGGAGACTTCCGTTTCCGGAACGATCGAGGTGACAGGTGTAAGAGTGTGCGAGAATAAAGTGATTAGAAAGGAGAGTTGGTGGAGGCTGAGGAGGGTGAGAGTGTGCGAGAAGGGAGGAGTGAAGGTGAGTGAATGTGGAGGAGAGAGAGGAGAGAGAAAGAGGAGTGGAAAAAAGGGATTAAAGGGAAAAAAAGTGACAAGGCACGGGCAAGCCCTGGCGGAAAAAATTTCTACGAATAACTACAAAATTTAACTAGAAATAGAAATTTGTACATTTTTGTTGAAATATTTAATTTTTTGTAGAAATAGTTATTTTTTGTAGAAATATCTACGAAATAATACCACAAATTACAATGTTCTCAAATAAAAAAATTTTGCAAGTAGTATTTTATAAAAAACTACAATTTTATAAAAAAATAGTACAAAGATCTACAAATTTTAAAAATTTAAGAAAAAAAAAAATCTAAAAAAATTAGAACATCTGCTTACTTGTAGAATATTACAATTATTTATAAATGACTACAGAAATCTACCACAATTTACATATCGTAAAACTATACAAATTAGGATCTAATCCAGTTTTTAGTTTCTCATAAAATACTACAATTTTGTATGAATAGTAACAAATACTGATTTGTTTGTATAGCTAAAAAATCTATTGCAATTATGGCTAATTAAAATTTGTAATTTTTAGTTAAATATTACAAGTTTTTACACAAATCTTCCAAAATTCATCTATTATTAATAAATTCTTAATTCGCAGAAGTCAAAATACTTATGTTTTTATTTTCGTACGGTTTGTTGTAAAGTCCAATAGAAAAATACATAAATGTACAATTTTTTACCTATATAAATTTCTGATTCGTAAATGGTTGTAATTTTGCGTACAATACTACAAGGTTCTACAGAAAACGACAAAATTCTTAAGCCTTTTACAACTCGTGAATTCATGAAAATCTACATAAATTTACTTTTTTTAGATGTTTATAAGATACTACAATTTTACATGGAAATTAACAGACCTTCAACCAAACCTTCAATTTTTCCACGGAAAGTAAAAATTAATATGTCAATTTAAAAAATTAAGTATCTTATGCAAATTAGAAAAAAAAAAGAAAACTTAAAATAACATATAAGTAATGAGAAGTGCCGTTTTCGGTTGAAACGGATCTTGATGCTTAATAATATTTCACAACATCAATTATTGTTAAATACATGTTTCAGTTTTTTAAATTGGCACTGCGTGCCAATATGGACTTTGTCGGACTTAAAACGCAATTGTGTAAACTGAAACTAAAAATAATATATTTTATATTAATTTGATATTGTCAAGTAAAATAATATACTATTAGAAGAATATTTTTATAACAGTTATACAAATTTATATGGATAGATCCATTATATGTATAGAGTATATATTCATAATTCATATATGATTATCTATGACACATGATAATATACTAGTATATAAAACCATATATGACTATATAAAATTATACTTAAAGAGATTTAGCCATATATAATATTGTTCAAGATTATATTTCCATTTTTTATATGACCATATATAATTATATATTTACTAATATGAACAAATAAGAGGTATTTTTTCCCGAGTATATAATCATATATGCTTATATATATGGCCATATATAATTATATACTCTCATATATGGCCATATAATATTGTTTAAGATTATATTTTCCATTTTTTATATGATCATATATAATCATGTATCAACTAACATAAACTAATATAAACTAATATGAATAAATAAGAGATTTTTTTCCCGGGTTATGCGGTTTTAGACATGTGTGTATGTGGTGCTGGGTACGGTTTTTTTTATAATGACTCGCTTTTTATTTTACAGATAAGTTAGAATAAAGAAGTTTTTTTCTTTTTGTAATCGCGCAGTGCGACGCGCAACGTTGGCCCAATAGGCCTATTTTGTAATGAACCGGCACTGGTTTCTGACATTCACCCGACATTAAGGTAGTCGTCTCGTCAGGGCATGTATTAGATAAAGTTTTCGATTTCGGATTTTATATCAAATTATATGATCAGCTTTGCAGTCGATTTTTTCTGTGGCTCTTTACGACTATTTACTCTAGAAAATCGATCTCGAAAATCACAAATTTTGCATTACTTTATACAGAGGGCCAGAAAAAGAAGGTTCTATCACGGTTTTAATCACATATTTTCACATTTTTCGATTAGATGAAGTGAGAAAAAACATTGCTTTTTGTACATTAGATTTTGAAGAATCCGATGCAACCATAAAATATATAGTTTACCGGAGATTTCGCTGCTAATTTTTTAGTTTATTTTAGTGAAAATGCGGTAATTGAGCAGACATTTTTTGGTCGTGGTGAGGTTGGGAAGACTTGGCAACGCCGCTGTCTAATCACTGTAGTTGCAGGTTATGGGCACAGTATAAGAAAGAACAGTAAGCTCACTCGGTGTCGGCACCTTTGATCTGATGACTAACAGATCGCCATATTGCTAGTCGTGCGCGGGCTTTAATTTGAAAGGCAATCGATACAATCAAAAAGAGATATATATCTAATAACAGTACTATATATAGAGAAATACTATGAAAAGGTTGTATTAAATATTTACTTTTAATTAAAATACAATTTTATTGAAATTACTGTCCAAGTATACAATTATTATATACAATAATTATCTAATTATTAATGTTCTAATAAATCGTAATGTGTATCCATCCTCAATCAGTTATAAATTAAATACCATGTCCAATTCTTCTTTCTTCTTTAATCTGAGTTTATTGTTGCACGTTGTGCAAATCTGAAAAAATATTTAGGAATATTGATTAATTAGCATAACAAATAAATAATAAATTATACAAGATTAAATGCGAAACAAACGGATATTTTTAACAAACCATACATGTCCTAGATAAAAAAAGTCTAATAACAAATAATTATATTTTAAAAAGTTCATAAAGAATTTAGAAATTTTGCGAATTGTTTTTATAAATTGTGAGAAAATGTTTACCAGGAGTTTCAGCAGAGGTTACTTTCACCAGAGGTTACACTAGAGATTACTTTCTTGTATAAGTTTTTATTGTTAATAAGTTTTGTTATTAATAAGTTTATTTGAAGATATATAGGTATTTATTATGGAACATATAAAGAATATATATAAAATATATACCCAACAAGAGAACATATAGAAAATATATAAAGAACATATAAACAATATACAAAGAATATATAAAGTATCACATAACACATAACTTATAAAATAAAATTAAAAAATAAAAATGTTTTTGTTTGTGTGTGTATCTCTGAACAAATAGCAAAATATTGCATAGCACAAATAGAAGTTTAAATTATTACTTATGATATAAAATACATCACTCGACGAGAACATAAAGAATATATGAAGAATATAAACAATACATAAAAAATATATAAAGTATCACACAACTTATAAAATAAAATTAAAAAATAAAAATGTTTTTGTTTGTGTATCTCTGAACAAATAGTAAAATATTGCATAACACAAATAAAAGTTTAAATTATTACTTATGACA
>NW_020224656.1:15296-32394 GCF_003070985.1 Temnothorax curvispinosus
TTACACGGAAAGACTCGCGCCCGACGAAACGCTCGGCTACGAAGCAGGCAAAAGCACGTTGCTGCGGCGACCACCGGATGGCGCGTCTATACCATCGAACGTCAGTGGTGTTCTTTTGGTACAATGAAATCGCGTCTCTATTGCCAACTGTTTTTGTGGTCGAGACATGTGTTTTCGAAGTCACATTAGCACGCCGTTTTTTGCTGCAAATTGCCCGGTGTTTTCCGCGTCCCGCGATTTCAACTCCAATTATGCAGTTTTTGATTGTGGAATTGTTGAAGAGTGTGTGTCAGTGCAGTGTTTTCTCGAATTGTGGTAGAGTGCGTGTTGAAAAAGACATTTTTGTATAATTCAGAATTAACGTTCTAATTTGCACGAGAAATTGTCGGGTTATTTTGCATGGGAAATCGCCGTGCAAAGTTAGCGCGGCAGATCGACGTGCAAGATTGAGCGGGAAAAGTCGAGTTGCACACAGCCAACGTTGCGCGCGCAACGTGTTTATGCATGCTTCGCAGCCCAGCGTTTTGTCGGGCGCCAGTCTTTCCGTGTACGTTTTACCTGGAAAGTGTGTGTGACCAGCAAAACCGTGGCATAGAAAAATTTAAGGCCTCTAGATACGAATTGACGTAGCAGAGCTCTAAAAAGAAAGGTATACTTGTTCGCCATTTTTCTTCCAACCGCATGTAAAAGGTTATGTTTTCGTAACCGTCAATACGTTTTTTGGCGTCGCGATTAATCTAAAAATGTAACTTAAATATCGATTCTATTAAACTCAAGTAGTAGTAGTGTATGCGCACTCGGGCGGTATAACGGAAGAAGTATTCTAAACCCGGGCAGGAGACGCGATTTGCAACACAGGGGGATTGCGGAGTCCCGTGGCTACGGTAACGAGAACTCTCGTTGCGAGGCCGAACGCGCTCGACCCCGCGCAACCGTGCCGTCGGGAGTTTGTTTGTCGGAGTTCGGGGACACCTGAGAACGCTCAGTCGGGGCTCAGAACTCTGGACCCCGTTTTGTGTGTCGCCCTAGGATTTGGACGGTGGGCTTCGTCGAGAGCGGCGGAATGCCGTGGTGAAGACGAAGTCGAAGTCTCTCGCCGGAGCGCCGGCTTATATATCGCTCGGCGCGGCGGGTTCGGTGGGAGGGAGGCCGATTGTCAGGTGAGTCGCGCGATAGTGGGATCGGTGCGGTCCCGCGCGCTCATCTTCGGCGGGGATCGGCTCCCTCCGGCGCTTGTCGGCGCCGTGCGGGGAAGGCACCGGTGCCGCGTTTTGCGTTTAAAGAATCGGTCGGGCGGCATCCGGCGAGTGGCGGTTGGACACGATGCCTTGGAAAGGCGCATCGTTACACTCAAAATAAGTGTTAATTGATTCTTAATTGATTAGACGTGTGTTCTCAAATGCGCGACAATAGAATTTGTTTTAAAAGTGCCGTATTTTTTTAAAAATCAACACATCGTGTCTCTGTTTCATTGTCGCATAAAACCTTAATTTATTCTGGTGCTTCCAGAATGCCTCGCTGCATTGCAATAAAAACTGCACTAAAGGCAGTAGGTAAGCTAGGGGGTCTCTAATTAAGGGGCAATGAGGCGTGGTGAGAGGCGTGGGGGTACCACGGGAAAGGGGGAGGGGTACCGCGTTTTTGGGCATCGCGGGGGAGGGGAGGGGGTACCGCGTTTGCGGTCGCGGCGTGAGGGAGGGAGAGGGGGGTACCGCATTTTTCCGGCGCCGCGGGGAGGAGGGTACCGCATTTTTCCGGCGCCGCGGGGAGGGGAGTACTGCGTTTTCGGGCGCCGCGGAGGAGGGGTGACTACGTTCGCGTTTTCGCCGCGCCGCGGGGTGAAGGGTCCGCGTGCAACGGCCGCGTCGGTCCGCGTGACGTCACACGGCACGCTCCCGCTCGCGTTATCTCCCCTTATGAAAATGTGCCCTTGAGTGCTCAATGGCGGTCAGTGGAAATGTATGGTTGCCCTACAGTTGCAATGCGAATTATATGGAAAAGATAATGGAAAATATTGAGTGGCAATAAGATGAATGGAAACGCAATGGCAAGATTTGAATGACAACTTTTTCCATACAGGCGTAATGGAAACTGCCAATGACTCATGAAGGATAAAATTTGTATGGAATTTTTCTACCTTCAGCCAATGAATTGTAATGAAAATTCGTCAATGGTAAATGTGGCGGTTCGCGCCACCAGTGGTACATGCATCATCATCACGCCCGCGCGGTAACTGTATTACCGGCAGTTTGCATCGACGCCGTTAGGCGTCGCATCGTTCATGCATACTCTCAAATTCAAGGTTCGGCACGGACTGGTATAAGTATAAGGAGACCCCCTACGGGACCGAGGCAGATATTTTCAGGCGCTAATCGCCTAAAATAATTAGATTGTCCGTTGAACCAAAGGCAATGGGAAATGAAGGCATTTATATTAGTAGACAAAAGACAAAATAATACTATTTATTAAAATGCCATTGAATTCTTATTGTTCCAGACGCAATGGAAATAAAGGCATTTTTGCCAAAGATAAAAATTTCTACACAAAATCCCATTGGTATTGACAGTGTTAATACCAATGGCAATACTAATGGCAATACCAACGGCAAAACCAGTGGCAATACTAATAGCAATACCAATGGGATTTTGTGTGGAACTTTTTATCTTTGGCAAAAAATGCCTTCATTTCCATTGCGTCTGGAACAATGGGAATTCAATGGCATTTTTTAATGACAATGAAGGGCACATTTTCATAAGGGTCCCCCTCGCTGATGTTTTCTTGCTCCCCCATCCCCCGTTCGCGCGCGTCTTTTCGTTCGCGCGATCTCTCTCCTCCGTTCGCGCGGTCCCTCTCGCTCCTTCCCATTATAGTTAGATCATTTTTTATATTATTTTAAGTGATTTATTTATTGAAAATAAAAGAAAGAATATTTAATAATTTATATGAGAAAGATGAGAAAACGTTTAATGATCGCGCGACGAGTGCGGCACGTGCATTTTTATCGAAAGTTACCGTTCTGTAATTCTAAACCGTTGACGGTGGACAAGAGAACGGTAGACAGAATAGATAATTTTAGATACAGTAATATGCATTTTAATATACATTTATTTCTCATGTAATGCATCGTGTACAATATTATCTGCAGCATACGCTAACAGTTCACAATCAATAATTGAATTTTTATCATAAAATTCACGCATGATTCTAACTGCATTACATTTATTGGTGATAAATTTTGGCGTAAAATGGTTACAAATTGTTTAAATTTATCACTTACGGCATGAACATTTTGGCATAGTTGAAAATACACATTCGCGACGCAATGTTCTAGTTTGAACAAGAAGAGTACGGTTGACGGTTTCATGTACAAGCTGGTGTCTCACGATGTCAATTATGCTGCGTCGTCTTGTCCTCTAGATCAATAGGTAGTAACGCCAGTTGCTCGATCCATATCACAGTTTTTAAATTCCCGCTCAAAATTCGTGCCCCCATCTATAGAGGGCAGGTCCGTTCCTTCATGACCGCATTACGTCTTTCTGTGCGATCCATGACAGTCGTGATAAAAGATCGAGGGATTCAAGATCCAGTAAAGAAAGAAAAAGATGAGTTCATCAGAAGAAAAATCGGTCAGCAGTTCGCGGAAACGAAGAAGCTCATCGAGGGATACCTTTTTGGGTAAATTAGGACGCCTGGAAGACGAGTACAGGCAATCGCGTTCCCGGGACAAGGGGCCTCGACGAGAACGTTCTAGATCTCGTCACAATGGACGCTCTAGGAAAAACAGTTCCGACAAAGAGAATGGCGAGCGTATCGCTGATAATATCAGACGAACGTCACATTCTAGTCGGAGACACTTAACCTCAACCAGACGAAGGAGGCAACATTCAATGAGCGAATCCGATGAAGAGAGCGGTGTGCGTTATCCGCGAGATCCGTCACGTTCCAGTCGGGAATTCTCGAGCGAGAGAAAATCACCAAATTCAGCGTACGGGTCTGACAAAGAAGACGGCGAGCGGAATCTGCGAGATTCGTCACGTTCTAGTCAACCATCAGAGACGTCGGTAAAACAGACAACTGACAAGAAAAAAGAGATGCCTACGGAACTCGACGAAGCAACTTTTGGATTGCTGGGAGATGATCCGTCAAAATACGATCAAACCGGTCCAGATATTTACCTAGCAATGGCGGAACGCTGGGAAAAAATATTGCGAGGTGGTCTACCAAAGGAGCAGAAGCGTGAGCTCCAAGAAAAATATCCGACAATAGGTAATTGCCGTCTCACTAAAGCGCCAAAACTTAACCCCGAAGTCAAAACCGCGTTGTCGTCGCTATAGCGGTAAAGAAGGGTTCTTACCAATACCTGCCCCAAAACCAGCTGGGAGCCGGCATTAACGCTATCGGGGCAGCTTTAACGGAGGTGCTGAAGGCGGAAAAGAACACCGACCAAATAACGGATTCGGCAAAATTTATCGAAAGACTCGCAGATGCAGGTAGGATCTTGTCGAACTTACACCACGATATGTCAAAAACAAGAAAATCGTTCATTATTCCGGGACTAAATCCCATCGTGAAACACATCGCGGGGGAAAGTGTAGTCAACACGCTGTTGTTTGGGGAAAAATTTTCCAAAAATCTCAAAGCGGCCAAAGACTTTCGGTACAAAATCTCGAGAGGAAAATCGCAGATTTCGGTTCTCGCGATCCAGGCAAAGCGATTATTTGAATCAAAAGTTCGTGTTCTTGTCGGGAAACAACTTGATTACGCTCATCGATGCGCGTTTATATGTAGCGATTTCTTTTTCTTTATAACCAGTTCCAGAGGTCAAACTGGCGCCGTCCCTCCGGGATGAGTTACAGGGGCACTCAGCGGAAGGGACATAATTCGAGAGACTCCCGATCCAAGGACAACAATCAACAAAGGATTAGAATCGGTGAGAATAGCAGAAAGAGTGCGCAAGTTTAAAGTATATGTATAAAGGGTTATGTTATCCCATTTGACAGGCGACCACATTCACGATTAAAAAGTATGGAACCGAGATTGACAACTCAAGAAAAGGTTGCTTGTGAATCTAAAATTCGTAAAATGATAAAAAAAAGTGCAATCTCTAAAGGTATTCCTAGAAAAAAATCAATTCATCTCACCATACTTGTTAATTCCTAAACCCAACGGCGACGTGTGGTTTATCCTTAACCTAAAAGAACTGAATTCATTTATCTCATTATCCGCATTTTAAAATGGAGGATAAAAAAACAGCCATGCGATTAATGCGTAAAGATTCGTTCATGGCGTCAATAGATCTTAAAGATGCATATTTCCTGATTCCGGTAGATAAATCATATAGAAAATATCTCAGATTTAGTTTTAAAAACAAATTGTACGAGTTTAACTGCATCCCATTCGGTTTATGTACGGCTCTGTTCGTATTTACTAAGGTAATGAAACCAATAGCTCAGTAGTTAAGGTCGAGAGGATTTCTATCAGTATTCTATCTAGATGATATTCTCTTGTTAGGACAATCAGCACAAGAGTGTCTTAAAAACGTCAGGGAAACTAAAAAGTTATTAGAAGCAGTAAGTATGTTTTTAAATCTAAGCAAATGCAAGCTCGTGCCTTCGAAAGAGAGAAAATTTCTTGGCTTTTTATTTAATTCGGAAGAATTCTGTGTAAAATTGACAAGGAAAAAAAGGCTGCAAAGATATACAATCTAGCAAAGAAATTTCAGGTTATTTATAGTTGTAAAATCAGAAAGCTTGCAAAATTTATTGGAGTTCTGATAGCCGCGTGCCCTGCGGTAAAATACGAGTCTTTGTACACAAAGAATTTGGAAAGAGAAAAATTCTTAGCTTTGGAAAAAACAAACGGATATTACGATAGATACATGACGATTTCGGAGGATATAATTCCAGATATAATTCCAGATTTAAAATGGTGGATAGACAACATAATGACGTGTGCAAACTCGATAAGAGAAGATCATTTTGAGATGGAAATCTTCAGCAATGCATCCCTTACTGGCTGGGGAGTTGCCTGTGATGGAGAAAAGACACACGGGTTCTGAAGTAATTAGGAACAGGAAGAACACATTAACTTTCTCGAGTTAAAGGGTGTATTTTATGGGTTAAAATGCTTAAGGATAAACTCTCGTGTGAAATATTATTATCCATTGACAATACGACAGTGTCGTATATAAATCGAATGGGCAGTATTCAATTTCCGAAGTTGTCAAGGTTAGCTAAAGAAATTTGGCAATGGTGCGAAGCCCGCAACCTGTGGATTTTTGCATCTTACATTAGTTCTAGCGATAATAAAGACGCTGATACAGAATCGAGAGTCATACAGAGCAAAACCGAGTGGAAATTAGTGGATTGGGCGTACAAAAGAATAAAATCGTTATTTGAAAAATTCGATACAGACTTGTTTGCTTCGCAGGTGAAAATGTAAAAAATTTATCTCCTGGCATAGAGATCCAGAAGCATGGGCGATAGATACGTTTATGCAACACGTGCATGGAAAGTGCCCCATTACGCACGCTACGCGTGCATGATAGACCACTTTCCAGGCACTTGCAACATAAAATAGGGAGTGTAAGCCGTGTGTAAAGATGAAAATTCCCGGATGCGGTTACCGCACTCGCCTTCGGCTCGTGCGTAAACTCCGCACCCGGGAATTTTCATCTTACCTCACTTGTTACACAAATAACTATTACGGTACCATGGACTAACTTATATTTTTACGCTTTTCCCTCGTTCGCGGTTATCTTACAAACGATTAGAAAAATAATTTCTGAGAAGGCATAAGGGGTGCTAATTGTACCTTTTTGGCCTACACAGTCGTGGTATCCTCTATTTAACCCTTTTTGGTCACACTGGGTAAAATACACCCCAGCGTTATTTTGACTTCGAAAACGACCCAGTAAACCAATGGAAATGGGCCTTGTGCCGCCATCTACAGGTAGTTGGGACCTTCAAGTATCAAGTATCGATCCCCGTCGGTGGTATATTTTTCGGCCTGTTAGTTCTCTCTCGGCATTTTTTTCCGCAAAAAATTGCACCTTTATACCTCAAAATAAATAAACTTTTTGGAACGGCCGCATAGACTGCAATAATCAGTGAAAAGTGCATCATCTGAGGATGAAAAAACCGTTTGAAAAATTAAAATTGAAAAAGTTACATTAGTTTTTGTGAAAAAGTCACTTTTCCGACTTTTTTTTTCAACAATTTTTTTATATATGTTAAATTAATTTTTTGCAAATCAAACCTATACGGTCTTTTTAAGGAAAACTTAAGGGGATGCTAGAGCCGTCTGTATAACCGACAAAATTACCATTTTCTATGTTATCGACTATATCTGTCCTTGTATAGACAAAGATATAGACAAGGATAGCACGCTAAATTGCACGCACACATACGCACGATGCACATCGACTTTATACTTTTATATTACGCTTCCAAATCTTGATTTGGAGGGTTTATCGATGTTTTTCTTGTTGTGTAATTTGGGGGAACTTGTTTTCGCGTTCGTACCAATGGCATATCTCTTATATGAAATACATCTTGTGACGAGCTGACAGCTCGTCGTAACTCGAGACGCCATATTGGGATAAAAATAGGATAAGGAAATCTGTACTTCCGTAATTTTTTCTCGTTTTCTATATAAAATCGGAGTTTCCCCGAATTATTAATGTATGTACTGCAATTCTGGAGAAGGATTTTTAATTCTGTCAAATTAATACGACGCTACGTGCCGACAAAAAATGCCGGTAAAACAGACAGCTCCAGCATCCCCTTAAACTACACAGGATATTTTTTTTAAGGTCACCTACAATTTTTTATACACGTGCAAACACGCTGGGGGTGTATTTTACCCAGTGTGACCGGTACGGGATTCTCGAGAAGTGTGACCGAAAAGGGTTAAAAAATTACTTGTTAAAAAACCGATTAGGTTCACCCCAAAAAAGGACTTATTAATTGATAATTGCAGGCAGCATCATCTGTTATGAACGTCGCTTTCCCTGGTTGCACGGAGATTATCGGACAAGCGTTTGTCTTAAAAGGCGTTTCTCAAGATTCCATCCCAGTAATGATAGCATCTTTATCGGATGGGTCAATTAAACAATATCAGAAACCATTAAACTTATGGTGGGACTTCTGCCGATAAAAGAAAATCTGTCCTTTTCAAGCGTCGGTCGTGACAGTTCTTGAATTCTTAACGCGTTGTCTAAATCGGGTAAGAACATACGGCACACTAAACTCGTACCGATCAGCTCTAGCGTTAATTGTTGGGGGAGAAATAGGACAACACCCGGTTATTAAAAGATTTTTTCGGGATGTAGCTAATTTACGGCCTCAGGCGCCGAAATATGAGGAAATTTGGGATCCTGACCAAGTGTTAGTTTATTTAAAGACGCTCTGGCCTCACGAGACACTATCGCTAGAATTATTAATTAAGAAACTAGTCATAGAATAAAGACATCAGGTCCAAAAAGAACTCAACCAATGTTAGAGTTACCGTTCTTCAAAAATCAACCGCGTTTATGTGTGGCAACCGTGTTATGTTACTACATAGAACGCTCGGCAGGTATTAGAGCTCAGAACGAAGATATGTTGTTACTGACCTATAAAAAGCCACATCGTGTTGCGACAATGCAGTCAGTTAGTAGATGGCTTAAAAGCGTAATGGCCAAAAGTGGAATAGATGTAGATAGATTTGGCTCACATAGTATGTACAAGACATGCCGCTACATTGGCAGCATTTCGTAGAAAGGTAGATATTGAAACGATTCGAAAAACGGCGGGTTGGACACCGAAATCGAGCGTGTTTACACGATTCTATAACCGACCAGTAATCGAAAATACGAGTGTGGCTAGATCTATTGTCAATTCAGTATAAGTTTAAGTCTAAAATTAAGACAAAGTCTCTGTTACTAGTAGCGTAAGTTCTAAGAGTTGTGCTCAAATACAAATTGCATCTAACTTTAAACAACTACCTATTGATCTAGAGGACAAGACGACGCAACATAATTATACGATCAAACGAACTTACCTAAGTGATGTTCGATCATGAATATGCTAGTCGTCTTGTCCGAATAGATCAAACCCACCCTTTTATTCCCAACCCGGTTGATCTATTCGACATGCAATTTGTTGGCTTTCAAATGTAATGCGGTCATGAGGAAACGGACCTGCCCTCTATAGATGGGGGCACGAATTTTGAGCGGGAATTTAAAAACTGTGATATGGATCGAGCAACTGGCGTTACTACCTATTGATCTATTCGGATAAGACGACTAGCATAATCACGATCGAACATTACTTAGGTAAGTTCGTTTGATCGTATAATTTTACAATATCTGCGTCACGTATTTTAACAAGTTCCAGATCTCGAAACGCTAGCGATGATGGCGCCAGTGACTGCACAAATCGTTGAATATCTGCACGTTTTTCAATGAATGTCACGTTGCATGAGGCAGAATTATCCGATTGCCTCGGTTATCGTCAATAAGTATATCCACAGAGGACATAGGTCCCGCGTTGATTCCAACATCCAAAAATTTATACGCTGTCGATGTCAAGGCAAATCTCCTTCCCAAAATACGAGGCGTGTAGCGGGGTTTATCAAAACTGAAAAAATATAATTATGTTTATAAAAGTTTTTTTGCACAAGTATATACGCAAATTAGCGGTACTTACTCATTGCGTTGTTTCTCGCACGTTTCATCTTGAATCGGAACGTAGTTCGCACCGTGAGTGTTTATCGTAACTAGAGGCTGCGAAACTTGGGTCTGGACCTTGAGCCCAAGAAGACCATCCTCGTAGAGTTCTCGAGAAGCGGATATATAGACCGACACATGAAGATCCGCGTAGGTGACTGTGATATCGGCAATTGTGGGGCAGCCAGATTCCTGGGTGTGTGGCTTGACAATAAATTTGACAGACAGGTGCAAGAAATTAGGGGTAAGGTGAGCCGGGCCAACTCCATCATTAGATACTTGTGTGGCATCTCTAAGGGCATGGAGGTGAACACGTCCCTGATGCTATACAAGAGCTTAGTGAGATCAATCACAGACTATGGAAGCTTTGCCTTTTTCCCCAGAGAGACTTCGTTACAACTTAAATTGGAAAGAGCACAGTTTTTGGGTATCCGGACTGCGATGGGATACAGAAATTCCACTCCGAATAACGTGCTAATTGCTGAGGCCAAAGTCAGACATCTGAGGGATCGCGCGATGTTGCTGGGCACGAATTTCGTAAACAAGGCGATGGCGTATAATCGCAATGGTTTATGTGACAGGCTACGTGACTTGTTGGATGGCGAAAATTATGTTCGCTATAGACAACCTACTTACAGGCCCTCGTTCTTGTCAGAGATATGGAAGAAGACTACCAGACATAGACGTCTCATCGTCCCGGCGAGTAAAT
Source organism: Temnothorax curvispinosus (assembly GCF_003070985.1). Classification (NCBI taxonomy): domain Eukaryota; kingdom Metazoa; phylum Arthropoda; class Insecta; order Hymenoptera; family Formicidae; genus Temnothorax; species Temnothorax curvispinosus. The sequence continues at coordinate 25,715 of NW_020224656.1, forward strand.
TTGAGATTTTTCAGAGGACATTTGGAGCTCACACTTTTAGACCTACGATTGACCTGACCACGGGGGTATTGAGGAAGAATGAGAAATTTTCAGACCGATCCCTTATGGACAGAATAAAAAAGAAACACGATCTGGGTCTGGACCTTGAAATTATATTCACAGATGGTTCATTCAGCGACTCGTCTATGTCTACTGGAGCAAGCATTGTTTTGTGTGATCAGGAGGAGGTGTACAAAATGAGTATGCCAAAGCTGTGTTCGTCGTTCTCCGCCGAGGCGTTCGCGGTTTATTCCTCGCTTCTTCTTTTGTGGCACCAGAGACAGTGGAGGAGGAGGAAAGCTGTGATTCTGACGGACTGCCAGGCGGTCGTTAAATCAATTTTTAATAATCACTTGAACGTTCATAAGAATAAATACATAACAGAATCTAGAATACTTATATACAATTTAGAAAGGCACTGTGGTAAGAGAATTGTCCTGGTTTGGATTCCCGCGCACGTGGGAATTCTGGGGAACGAGCTGGCTGACGGATTGGCTAAAGAGGCGGCGGAGGAGGAGGCGGACCCCTCCATTTCTGTCCCGGTGGGGGACCTAATGGCGGTGGCAAGGAAGGAGACATGGGAAGCTACCCAATCGTCGATTTTACGCGATTCACAACATAAGGGCGCTTTCTATTTTAATATGTTTTATGACAGAGAAGCCACGAAGCCATGGTTTAGCAAAGTCAGAGCGGAGAGATACTTTATTACTTTGATCAACAGATTACGAGCAAATCACTATAATCTGGGATCTTCTCTTAATCGAAAGGGTTATATCGATAGTGCGAGATGCGAGTGTGGTTGCGAGTTCGAGGATATACACCATGTACTACTTAGATGTCGCTAAAATGACGATCGAAGAGCCATATTGGATTCGGATTTGAGAGAGGCCGGTTTTACAGAGGAGATAGACGTTTTCCGACTTGTTCAGTTAAAGAAGTGGGACGTGCTATATATAATTTTTAACTTTATCAAATCCATAGGCAAAGTGATCTAGTGTTAAACATTCTCGGGACTAGACTATATGTGCCAATTGCCTTGTGCATAAGGCACCCTTTCGTCTTTATCCGAGGACACCAAGGAAACCCCCCCCCTTAAAATATATAATTAGATGTAAATAATAATTACTGTTTTTGTATTATGTTGCAGTGTTACGTTGCTTTCCATCAGTGGAAGTTCACGCAGAGCAGCACCAAGCAGTTTGATTTCTATCAAACTCTTCTGAGCGACAGCTTCATTTATTAGATACATAAGTAAGAAAAATTTAAACTTGGTATAAACTGCGTTCCAATATTTTAATATCCAGTACTGAAAATCTAAAGTGTATGTATAAAATTAACCATAGATTTTCAGTATAGACAGTGAATATCGGAACACGTCATACTTAACCCTGTACTCTTATGTTTTAATACGTAATTATGTATGAAATAAACAGGGTGATTTTTATTTCGTGTGCCAATCATCTCCGCTATAATTCTCTCAGAAAGTATTGATTTATTGGAAAAATGTTTCAGATAAAAGTTGGAGAGTTCAAGGAGGACCAATAGACAATTTTATTAGATTTTGAGTCCGGGACCTGTGTTAAGCCTAATAGGATTCAAGTCAAATTATTTAAATAGAAACCCCCTTTTTATGGTATCATTTTTTTCTATTAATTAATACGAACAACTTTTGTCTGAAACATTTTTTGTTTGCCTTATACTTTTTGAGATATTCAAGGAAAACTTGGTATTTTTTTTCAATATTTAGCTTACAATAGATGTTTGTCAATAAATGTTCGTCGGAGTGAAAAGTGGTACAGGACTTTTTGACTTGATTTGGTTTCAAGAATATACTGTTGCAATAGTATTCTAATTTCTTTAAATAATTGTGTACACATGAAAGCTTCAAGAAAATGTATACACAAATATTTAAAGAAATTAGGGTATTATTGCAATAGCATATTCTTTAGACCATATCAAGTCAAAAAGTCTTGTATCATTTTCCCCTCCGACAAGCATTTATCAAGATATAAGCTAAATATTAAAAAAATTACCAAATTTTTCTTGAATATCTCAAAAAGTATAAGGCAAATAAAAATGTTTCAGACAAAAGTTGTTTATATTAATTAGTAGAAAAAGATGATGTAATAAAAAAAGGGAGTTATTATTTTAAAAAATTGACTTGAACCCTACTGGGCTCAATGGGTTCCAGACTCAAAATCTAATAAGATCATCCATTATTTCTCTATAAACCCTCCAACTTTTATCTGAAACATTTTTCCAATAAACCAATACTTTCTGAGATAATTAGTGAAGATAATTGGCATACAAAATAAAACTCACCTTGTATAATTAGATATAAATAATAATTACAGTTTTTGTATTATGTTATAGTGTTACGTCATTCTTTATTAGTGGAAATTCATACAGTGCAGAGTAGCATGGAGCAGTTTTGAAGAAGAAAGAGATATAAAAGTAATATCAATATTATTTTCTTAATATTGTATGTCATACTATTATTAAAAATAACAATTTGATAAAATTTAATAATATTCATTAAAATGTTTTAATTTTTAGCAATATTAAATAAATATTATCTAATATTACACAAATAATATTATTGCGTTTACAATATCAATATTATTTTAAAATTGTATGTAACAATACTATTAAAAATAATTTAATAAAATTTAATAAAAATTATTAAAATGGTTTTTTAATTCCCAGCAATATTATACAAATATCACGCAAATATTATATATAGTAATTTTACCGTAATATTACTGATATATTGCAGTAATATTACCGCAATATTACTGAAATAAATATTAGTAATATTACTGATATTCATTTTCGTGGACAATTTAATATTACTGAGATATAACAGTAATATTACTGCAATATTTCTGATACATTTCATTGTAATATTGCAATCAAAAAATAATATTGCTGCAATATTTCTGCAATATTATGTGCTGTGTGGGATATCATAAAGCGTACGTGACTATAATACACTGTGTACTTTTCAGGTTATACCGAGTTATACACGCAGTAATAAATAATATAAATAAAGTATTTTCCTTACATCTGGAAAAAGTTGTGAGTAGAAAAAATAATATTACTGATCTATTCCGTGTTTTAATTCCATTTAATAGTTGAAGGGTTAATTGATACATTATTAGATTATGCCATGGGACCTCCGTTGAGACGGTGGAAACCGTTCCTTGAGCTTTCGCGAAGACAGCAAAGGCGACGAATCCGCACCCTTGTGCAAGCGGATTTCGATTATTTAGAATATTCAGCGAATAATGCTGCGTCTAATAACGTCCTTCATACTCACCGCCAACAGCTCGTGCTTCTAACATTCCCAATGACATTTGTCATCAAATTGATGATTTCTTTGATAATCTTGAACGCTTTGATGACGCAGATGATCTCAATTTACTAATCAATGAAAGACCGACACTGACTAATACAGATATCCAGATGGAAAATCAGCTTCAATCGATTATCACTCGTCCCACTAGTACAACTGATCTTCAAAATTTTCTTGCTCATTGGGCAATCCAAAACAAAATACCTCAATCCCTTGTGAACGATCTTTTGAGAGGGTTAAAGAAATTTGGTCATCCTGAGCTTCCGTTTGATGCCAGGACATTATGTGACACGCCAAACAGAATTGATATACAGGCTCTCGCTGGAGGTATGTACTTATATATATATATATGTTCATTATGGCTTAGAGAGAGCACTGAAGGAACAGTTGAGATACAGAAACTAATGTATTGCTGCAACGTAATGCTGATACGGAAATTTCTGTGATTCTCCAAATTAACATTAATATCGATGGACTACCTCTATCAAAGAGTTCTAAGAGTCAGTTGTGTCCCATATTAGGTAAAGTTGTTGGAACTCAGTTTGTCGAACTATTCGTTATTGGAGCGTTTCATGGAAGTAAAAAGTCTTCATCCGCTGCTGAATTTCTACAAGCATTTCTCACAGAGTACATTAAATTGTACAATGAGGGTTTTATTTACGAAAATCGAAGCTAGTTTCCCGATGAGACATTAGGCACTTACTAACAGAAAATAAAAGCTGAAATGTTTAAAATAATATACAATAAGCACGTATTAAAATAATATGTATTTTTATTTCTGCACCATTTCTGAACGTTTTAATATTTCAGCAATATAACATGCCGAGTGGGTATTAATTATATTATTTTTCAGATGATTGTAGAGAGGATCGAAAGCGTTTTGAGAATTTGATTCCACGAAAAGTAAATGAGTTGCTGGAAGTAGTGCGAAGAAATGATAACCCAGTGGAGCGTACAGATCGTCATTATGCACTTCTGCCCCAGATGCCATATTCAACGATATTAACGCATTACAAAGATTCGATCGTAATCTCAAAGACAATGGACAAATGCGAGATCAATTTGTACGTATGCGAGTATTGTGAAACTGTGCCGGTACATTGTTTCATCAATATTTTAATTAAGTTGTTTAAATTGTTGATCTTTTCTAGATGAAAAAAATTCAAGACATCGGCGGAAAATCGGTTCAAAAAGCCGTTAAATATGCAATGGAAGTAGTTATGACGGATGATTTAACTCAACAAGTCGTTTGGACCCTCGGAGCTGAGAACAAACCAAAAATCTACAAGTTCACGTTTCCATATGTCATAATTGGTATGTATGTACATGGCATATAACACTTTTGTTAAGTTCTTTGCCGTGAAAAAGCTACCACGTCTCATAGTCTACTTTTTCAGATGTTGTACGTAACACATTTGAAGGGACAAAAATCAAAGCTGTCGAAAATCGAATTGCCGAGTAGCTTCGCCGTGGGGGCGACCGGAAAAAAGCTGAGAATAAACGTCGAGAACGTCTAAATCTTCAGCAGTGATACATCATTGTACTTGGTAGATTATGTATATTACACTGTACCTGCGTCTATATGCATTACGCATGCTTTTTTTTAATAAGATAAATATAGGTGTCAAGATATTGGTATAGGTATCATTTAATAAGTTCAATTCGTCATGGGTAGCGACTGTTGCGCGTCCCTAGCGGCCCCGAACAGAACCTTCCAAGTCGTGTATCGATGCGATTCAAAGATCGGGCGCGTATGCGAGTTGTAAAATAAATTTTTTAATAATTTTTTAGTAAAACTTAATTGATTATGTTGGAGGTGGTTTGAGAGCGTATGTTGAAAGGGAGAATAATGTACTGAAGGCAAAGCACCCAAACAAATCCGAGCTTTTTAAGCACAAGGACATTATTTTTATTTCCTCTACTTTTTTGGAAATTATTCCAATATACATAAGGTGGTTTGCCTTCAGTCTTCAGTACATTCTCCCCTTCAACATACGCTCTCAAACTACCTCCAACATAATCAATTAAGTTTTAAGCGGGGAGCACACACTTCTTCACAACGCATAATGCGTAAGCATAAGAGAACTGATTGGTCTATTTCCTTATGCATATGTGTATGGACCAATCAATTTTCTTATGCTTACGCATTATGCGTTGTACAGAAGTGTGTGCTCCCCGCTTAAATAAAGGATTTATTAAAAAAGTTATTTTACAACTCGCATACGCGCGCAATCTTTGAATCGCATTGATACACGACTTGGAAGGTTCTGTTCGGGGCCGCTAGGGACGCGCTAGGGTAGCGACTCTACCCATGACGAATATAGGTATAGGTGTTTGTTTTTTTCAATAAGATAAATATTACAGGTATAAGTTCCTAATATATAAATAAGCAGATTTTTGATAATGTTTACATACATACGGTGTTTTGCTTATGTAAGATCTACTGTTTCTTTATGTAAAAGTTATATATATTACTGTACCTGTGTCTATATATAGACACAGGTACAGTAATATGCACATTAAATATGCATCACGCGTGCTTTTTTTTAAATAAGATATAGACATCAAAGTCCTTAATATATATGTTATAGTCAAAGCCCGAAACGCAGGCATTCCTAGAATTGACTAGTCAATCCTGGGGAACGACCAAGCGTCTTAGTCAAAGCCCGAAATAAGTTTTGCGTTTCGGCTTTTGACTAGTCAATCCTAGGAATAACTAATACGGCTAGTCAAAGTTAGAAGCTAAAAAAAAAAATACTTCGAACTTTGACTAGTCAATCCTAGGTGTGGCTTAATTTGGACTGTGTGACTGTTAACAAATAAAATCAAGATTTTTTTTACTAAATTAAGTTCTTATTGTTATTAATGCCCCGCGACGCGAGATATTAAACGTTAAAGTTGACAGGTATCAGGTTATGAAGAAGCTAAAGAAAAATTACTTCGGATTTTGACTAGTCAATCCTAGGTGTGGCTTAATTCGGACTGTGTGACTGTTAACAAATAAAATCAAGATTTTTTTACTAAATTAAGTTCTTATTGTTATTAATGCCCCGCGACGCAAGATATTAAACGTTAAAGTTGACAGGTATCAGGTTATGATTCCTGTTATACCGACGAGCTGTAGCGACTACGGCGACTACTGGCGACTACGAACATGCCCTGTAGCCATGCACCCTCCCCCATGCATGTGCTTTATAATTTTGCTTTACAACTTAGCATGTACTTTATGTTGTAAAGCGAGGTCCACGCTGCCTACCGACGAGGTGGGTGCGGGGGAGGGGGGGGG
>NW_020224656.1:32494-33095 GCF_003070985.1 Temnothorax curvispinosus
TGTGTGTGTGTGTGCTTCCCACGCATAATTAAACTAATGAAACTCCCAGCGTGAGACCTAACTGCTTGAATCGAGATGCTTGGTTATTCTGCACGATTGATTCATTTAAAATTGGCGCAGTTTTGCATGCGCGTGCGGCCTCTGAGCATCCGCATGTGGCCACAGGGCATGTTCGTAGTCGCCAGTAGTCGCCGTAGTCGCTACAGCTCGTCGGTATAACAGGAATCATAACCTGATACCTGTCAACTTTAACGTTTAATATCTCGCGTCGCGGGGCATTAATAACAATAAGAACTTAATTTAGTAAAAAAAATCTTGATTTTATTTGTTAACAGTCACACAGTCCGAATTAAGCCACACCTAGGATTGACTACCCAGCAAACGAAAAAAGATTGAAAAGAATTAAAACGGGATTGCCAGGAATTCAATTAAGGACTTTCCGAATTCCATTCTGTCCAAAAAAGGGATTGAAATAGTTTCAATATCATGGAATTCCTTATTTTGGAAAGAATTTGTCTTTTTTGAATCCCATCCAATTCCGACACAAAAATATTATACCACTGAATGCCAGGTTAGGGATTGGAAAGTTTCGTGATGAATT
>NW_020224656.1:33105-34803 GCF_003070985.1 Temnothorax curvispinosus
ATACCACTGAATGCCAGGTTAGGGATTGGAAAGTTTCGTGATGAATTCCATTGAATACCATTGATTCCATTAACGAAATGAATACCATTGAATGCCAAACTAGGAATTAAAAATTTCCGTATTGAATTCCATTGAATTCCGTCTATTCTGACAATAAAATGAATACCATTGAATGCCAGGATAGGGATTAAAAAGTGTCCGTGTTGAACTCTGTGGCGGTACGCGCCACCAATAGTACACGCCCGCGCGGTATCTGCATTACTGGCAGTTCGCGTCGACGCTGCTAGGCGTCGCATCGCCGGGGCATCTTCTCGAGTTCAAAGTTTCGTCTCGACCGCTATGTAAAGGGACCTCCTACGGTGCCTGACAGATCTTACAAATCTCATTTTCGGGCTAATTGCCCGTCGGCAGTAGTGCGTGTAATGCCCTTAGGCATACACAAAAGCTCACCGACGAACAACGGCGCTTGGTCGCCCAACGGAGGCGCGAGACGTTTTCTAAACCATCTAATGCCATGCAATTTCATAACCTTTACGGATTCCATAGGATTGGATGGAATTGAAATTTTTCTTTTTTGGATTCCATGGGATTGGACCATCTCATTTCGAATCCCATCTAATTTCATCTAATTCCGCCAAAAAAGGGATTCAAAAGTATTAAAAAATTTCAATATCTTTTAATCCTTTTGCGTTTGCTGGGTAGTCAAAGTCCGAAGTAATTTTTCTTTAGCTTCTAACTTTGACTAGCCGTATTAGTTATTCCTAGGATTAATTAGTCAAAAACCGAAACGCAAAACTTATTTCGGGCTTTGACCAAGACGCTTGGTCGTTCCCCAGGATTGACTAGTCAATCCTAGGAATGCCTGCGTTTCGGGCTTTGACTGTAACATATATGTACATAAGTAGATTTGATAATATGTTGTTTATATGCAACTATGTTTTGCTTATGTAAGATCTGTTTCTTTATGTACAAGTCTTATGAATAATACTTTCATTGGTATTTATTTAGAATACGGGCCTGAACGCAAATATAGATAAAATTATGTTCAATCGACGCGTTTTTGCACGAAATGAAAGAATCTGACAGATAAACGCGGCGGTCTGCCTCGCGAAGCGAGATATTAATCGTTAAAGTTGAGGACTATTTGGGTTAGAAAATCTGACATACCGACGAAATGCAGCGATACGAGCACAGAACATATACTGATACGAGTGGATACGAGCATGCGCTTTGGCCACTTGCGCATGCGCTGGGGCCACAATCACGTAATTTTAAAGAAATGAAGCGCGCCAATGTATCTTATTACGTACTCGTAGCTGTCAGATTTGACAATAATTATTTAACATGTTGTTATGTGTGTGTGCCCTGCTTTAACGAAAATCACAGCTTCTATAAAGCAGGGCATACACACGTGTGTGTGTGCCCTGCTTTAACGAAAATCACAGCTTCTATAAAGCAGGGCAAACACACGTGTGTGTGTGCCCTGCTTTAACGAAAATCACAGCTTCTATAAAGCAGGGCATACACACGTGTGTGTGTGCGCGCCCTGCTTTAACGAAAATCACAACTTCTATAAAGCAGGGCATACACACGTGTATGTGTGCCCTGCTTTAACGAAAATCACAACTTCTATAAAGCAGGGCATACACACGTGTGTGTGTGTGCCCCGCTTTAACGAAAATCACAACTTCTATAAAG
>NW_020224656.1:34903-37368 GCF_003070985.1 Temnothorax curvispinosus
GTGCCCTGCTTTAACAAAAATCACAACTTCTATAAAACAGGGCATACCCACGTGTGTGTGTGTTCCCTGCTTCAACAAAAATCACAGCTTCTATAAAGCAGGGCATACACACGTGTGTGTGTGTGCCCTGCTTTAACGAAAATCACAACTTCTATAAAGCAGGGCATACCCACGTGTGTGTGTGTTCCCTGCTTCAACAAAAATCACAGCTTCTATAAAGCAGGGCACACACACGTGTGTGTGTGTGTGCCCAGCTGCTTCAACAAAAATCACAGCTTCTATAAAGCAGGACATACACACGTGTGTGTGTGTGCCCTGCTTTAACGAAAATCACAGCTTCTATAAAGCAGGACATACACACACTGAGCATGCGCATATGGCCGCAGGGAATGTTCGTAGTCGCTACATCTCGTCGGTATGACAGGTCTCATAACCTGATAGTCGTCACATTTAACCGTTAATATCTCGGTTTGCGAGGCAGACCGCCGCGTTTATCTGCCAGATTCTTTTATTTCGTGCAAAAACACGTCGATTGAACATAATTTTATCTATATTCGCGTTCAGGCCCGTATTCTAAATAATTACCCAATCAACTAGTATATTTTATAATATAAAGTTGATATAATATATATTATATTAATTATAATTATATCAACTTTATATTATAAAATATACTAGTTGATTGTTAACTGTGTACTCATAATTTTAGATAACACAATTAACTTTATATTGTGTACATACATATTTCAGATAACAATAAACTTTTATCATTTATTGTTCCTATCCCTGTCCTATATATTCCATAAATAAGATATTTTTTGGACATCATTTATTCGTGCCGTTTAGATGCCATTTTGTTAATCTTTTGGATATCTATAAGACATCTGTTGAATGACGGCCATTTCTGTAAAGCATTTTGGTATAGCAATTCGGTAACTTTACGTTGACCTATTGGCAGCTGATACAGGTTGACCATGTGTTGCCAATTTGGTAAACGCTATAAGTTGCCTTACAGTTAGCGTACGGACATCGACAGTTAGTGTATGGACATCCATACGTGCCGTTTATGTAGACATGAGACACAGTTTTGTTGTCAAAGAGGAATCTTTTTAGCCAATTAAAAAGTCATCCCAGTTCTTTTTTGGTTAGCTTTTCAATATCTTTGGCGTATTATTTTGCTACCTGGGAAACTTTGCTCTGATTGGTCAAATTTCAATCCAATCTCAATCCCAATCCGTAGTCTGATACGGGCATTACAGGTATTAGGAATGTTCACTGAAAACTCGGGGCAGATGGCGCCATGGCGTTCTGTCCTGTCATGGCGGCGTCACTAACACCCCAGATAGCCAAGTCTGTCGAAAACAGATTTTGTAAAATCTTGCTACAAATGTTGTTGACAAGAAGGATACAAATTTAATACAGAATTTGATTTAACAAATAATGTCGACAAAATGCTAGCAAATATGTAACAAAATCTGTTGACATAATTAGATAGCAAATTGCCAACAAAATACGGGCAAATGTGGCCATGTAACCAGACATCAAATTGGCAGCAAAAACCGAGCAAAATTTGCGTCAAGCACTCTGACGATAAATTGGCGACAAAAACCGAGCAAGATCTGTGCAGCGCTATCTGATAACAAATTAGCGACAAAATATGCGCAAGGTCTGCGTGCGCTGTCTAATGATAAATTGGTGCAAAAATCGAGCAAGGTCTGCACAGTGCTGCCTAACGACAAATTGGTGGCAAAAATTGAGCAAGCTTTGTATAGTGTTGTCTGATGACAAATTAGCGGCAAAAACCGAGCAAGATCTATCACAATTTAACGATATATTATTAATTATATATTTTTTAATTCTTATATATATATATATATATATATATATATAATGCTAAAACAATAAAAAGATTACTGAATATAAAGTATTTTTGAATACTTTAGTGCTCATTATACACTGTTCCTCGTTAAACGCATAAAATTAAATGAACACTGAACAGATTAAATAATGAGCACGCGCGGTCATATAGACTAGCTATAATAACATGGCTATTACACAAAATCCGGTTTAATAACTATATATACTGTATATTATCCAATTCAAAATTTTTGCAGCCCCACCGCCACTCTCGATCAGTTTTTGTTTACTCAGCGCCAGTAGTTTTTTAGCTCTTTCCCTGATTTGCTGTTTTAAAAATTATATTCGTATATTTAATTCAAAATTTTATTACTCTTTTTAAACTGAATTTGTTTCTTAAGATGATTTTTGAAAAATTATATATTTGCGCTGGTTATGACATATGTAGACTATACAGGGTGATTCAGAACAACCCCGCGTCCTTGTAAAGACGTATTCTTGAAGTGATTTTAAGACAATTTTTCCTGTACGAAAATTTTGTCCGAAGCTTACTTTTTGAATTACTGGAGAAAATATTTAGCGAATAACGGGGCGCGTACAGAAGGTAG
>NW_020224657.1:0-13234 GCF_003070985.1 Temnothorax curvispinosus
CATACATACATACATACATACATACATACATACATACATACATACATTATAACTTATAACATTATTATTTTATTCTTTGTTTTATAATAAAATAAAAAATAATTAAAATTTTTGCAAGTTCTACAAAAATATTTTTTACGAAATAAAAAGCATATTAAACACTTTTCTCGTCAAAGTAGCCACTCTTACATTTAGTCACTTCCTTTATTAATCTAGATAATCTAATTACAAGTTTATCTTATTACAAGTCTTTCTGACGGAAAACTCTTCCACCTCATCTCCTAAAATAATTCACAGCTAATTTTTGAAAAAGAGGTTTACTGTAGTCCATTTTCTTGAAATTAAACAATATCATGTTAATCGCAACTGTGCTACATATAATAATGCCTATTTACTTCCAAATTAGGAAAAAAAATTGAATAAGTCATGAATTAGACTTTTAAATAGTGTTTTAAATACTTAGTGTTTCATGGAATATTTTTAAATTTTATATGTAGTATCAAATTTTTAGTCAGTAGTGAATGTATGTATGCCACAGTAAAGATAAAAATCCTACACAGATTATTATTCCCGAAATATTAATTCTCTACTGTTGCCGAACCTGAGATCTACTGCTCCACCCCCTTCCTCCTTCCTTCTCTAGCTCTCTTTCTCTGTATGTGGTGAAGACGCAGGTATAGGATTAATTATTATTTTAATTTCTCTAATGTTTGAAAACATTCTTTTTTACTTCAAAACAATAGCTCAATCGTCTTTCAAACTTGATATTAATTAATAAAACGTTGCAAGTCGATAAGTCATTGATGATTCGCTATCTTATGTCGCTATCTCTTCTCTCATCGATTTCTCGGAACGTCTATTAGCTACTTTGGGACGATTACGATAACTTCGGCCCCTCAAAATGTTAGTGGTTTTCGGAGGTATTTTTTGCGAGAAACACGGGAAAAATAGTAAAAAAATTTTCCGACAAACAAAATTTTCTGAAGTTTACCCCACCCGAACCGAGATCTTATCATTGTACGATTCGAGTTTTCAACTTTCTACGCGAACCGAGATCCACCCCCACCCAACTCTGCCTGCGGGGGAGAGGCGGTCATCTCTCCCCCACCTATATGTGTATACACTGTCTATACACACGATCAAAGTATTATTTAAAAATTCATATTATTTATTTTTAACTTTAACACTGTATACCTCGAAAACTAGAGCAATTAGCCATATAAGACTTAAAGAATTTTTTGTTCAGCGTAAAAAATACTACTAGAAACCATCATCAAATCAAGGGGTCGAAATTATCGTAATCGTGCCGCTACTTTGAAATTGCGAATTTGAAAGACGATTGTTTTGAGGTAAAAGGGAATTTGTGCAAACATTTAGAGAATTAAAATTCCATGCTTACGTACGCGTACAAGCAAAAAAAAGATGTAAATTCGACCAAGCCATCCCTACGTGATATATCTTTAGTATAATGCTAATGATGGCAGTACTCAAATTTTGAAGACACGTAACTTAGGAAGTTTTCATTGGAAAAAAGGTTTATGGTTAGAGTTTCGGAAATGTCTTGATATCGACTACAAAAATGTAAAAATTTCTTATTTAAAAATTGTAAATGATAATCTTTACATGACCTTCAAAAAGCTACCACAGGCCAAACTAATAACATTTTATATCCTTCTTGAAACTACAGTTTTCATTCGGATTTTTTTTCCAAAAATTGACATCTTTAGCGAAATAAAAACGGATTGTTTAAAAATCAATCACCCTGTATATGTTAACGTATGTACGTATTTGCCTTTCTTTATTTATAAATAAATTGTGCTACACAACATTATACACAAATAAACTTATAGATAAGTAACTCCTCTTCAATTGTGTATATAAAAATATTTACAAATAATTATTTATTTATTTATTAGTATTTAGATACTGTGTTTAATTTTAATACGTAATTAAATACACTATAGTAATTAAATAATCTCAAATCGGAAAATAAAATCTCACGTTCATTAAAAATTTTAATTTTACGCATAGTTATAGCACAGATTAATTTTTAGGTCGGTAGTAAATTAAAAAACTTTAATGAAAAAAAGTACATAATAAAATAAAAAAGACATTGATTCCGGATGCAGAACGAACTGATTCTTAACTATATAGATTACGATTTGAGAGATTAAAGTTTTCTGTAATTATTAAAAAATAGTTATACTTAATCTTATGAAAAAAACATACCACCTTCGTAAATAATCAAAAAATCTAAAAATTGAAATTACGATCGCTGGAAGGATAATAATTTTTGCGTGAGGAAATAACTAATAACTAGAAAGAAAAAATGACTATTTAATACTTATTTATTTTAAAGAATCAATAAAAGGTCGAAAGAAAAGAACAATCCGTTTTTATCGAGTCTGTCCAATATATGTGCACGTTGGTAAACCGAGTGATGTCAGAGCACGGATATGTCTTGGCTTTTATTTCCGAAGCGATCGATACCTTCGAATCAATATGACTGTATAGGATGTTCCTCACTAGGCATCACTAGGCATACTTTCTTTGAGCCGCGGATTTTTCGGTTCTTTAGCATTTATTTAAGGTTTGTTGAGAAATTTCTTGTGTATATACATATACAAGAATATCAAATTTTCTGTATAAATAGAAAAGTTTTTACACATATGTATAACATTAACATGTGATAATTAATATAAATTAAAAATCATAAAAATTGTAAACGCGCTACGCATAATACATACAAGACAACGTGTGGGAACTGAATAAAAGAATCTTTCTCTTAGTGTTATAAATTAATGATTCTTTTTCAACTAAAAATTCAATGTATAGGTTCCAATGAAAAATCCACGAATATAGAAAACAGGCTAACTATGAACCAAGCGCGGTAAATGATGCGCGAAAGTTTATTTTTATTTTTATTTTACATTTTTTCCAACCTTGACTGCACGCCGACTAAATTTGTAAGACTTGAAACACAGCTCCGGTTGGAGTAATAAAATCCCCCCTTCCCCTAATTAAATCAATTCGATTTAATTTTTGATGCTATATGCATCTAAATAACTGTAAAGAAATCATTGCGAAAAATAATATTACCTCAGCCAGAGTTCGAACCTGGAACCTCCTTCATTCCGTGAAGGTATCGTACCAATTCGACCACTGAAGCATGTGGTAATATTTATCGCAATAACCTGTTATTAGTTGTCATATTACGCGTACTTTCAGCCAGCGTGATTTAGAATTCGATTTATAGGTTCCAATGGGAAATCCACGAATATAGAAAACGGGCTAACTATCAACCAAGCGCGGTAAATGATGCGCGAAAGTTTTTTATTTTTATTTTTATTTCGTGCATCATTTACCGCGCTTGGTTCATAGTTAGCCCGTTTTCTATATTCTTTTTCAACCATTTTCTCTCAGAATAAAGAATTGAAATACAAAAAATTTCAAACTCCTGCGTGTCACGAATATTATTATGTTATAAAATAATAGAAAACTCTGCAAAATTCGAGAATATAAAGAATCTAAGAACTAAATTAAATTATACTAAATTAAACTGAAACTATTAATCGAAAATAGTATTGATTAAAAATCTATTTTTATTCTATTTCTATATACAAAACAATCACATAAACTTTACGATAAATAAATAAATCGTCAAATTATGTTCAGATTAATTTTTAATAATTGTTGTAAAACATTCATATAAATTAAGTTACTTTTTAAAAAGATACTACAGTTTTCTTTCTATATATTTTTTCTTTTCTCCAATGTTATTCACAAAACATGCTTAACTAAAAATATTTATACAAGAAACACACGATTTATAAAAATATATATAAGAAATCAAAAAAAGAATTGTTTATTCAATTTTGGAATTAAAAAATATGTTGTGAGACACGTTGAGTCAATAACTTAAATATCTTGTAGTGTAAAACTATTCAAACATTGCTTGCAAAAATTAAAAGTTTAATCAAGAATCATGATATACAACCATAAATATTCTTTTCTATAAATAAACAAAATATAGCAATTTGTGAAGAATATTTCTTTAATTTTTACTATAATAATTAACAACTTAGAAAATTACAATCAACCAATTTGCTTGCTAAAGTTTCTCCTATGACCTATATTATAATATTTAATCATTCAAATCTATGTGTTAAATCACAATGATTCTAGAGAATATTAAGTAAAATGCAGAATTATACTTCTTGTATACAGTAATTTTAAGCAAAACTTTTTCACAGCTTCCCAAAAAAGCTATTTTATGTTTCTAAACTATTCCATATACATATATCATTAATCTATATATATATATATATTATATATTCCATATATATAATTAATGCACATATATTCAAAATAAAGTATGAGAAATTAAACTAACAATTAGACTTTTATATATTTTTCATTCTTCTTTAACGCAACTAAAATTATATGTATATAATTATACTATACATGTATAATTATATTATATATATACACAACACACACGCACACGCACATATATATAGTTAGCATATCATCAACAGCACATCATATTTATCAGCCTGAACATTAGTTCTATTTTTGAAAGTACATGCAAACCATAATACTTCCGAACAGAATTTGATTCCACAATACAATTTATACAAATAATCGAAAAAAACAATAATAATGATAATAATAATAATGAAGAAAATAAAAAAAAAATTCGTTAGATAATCACCATTTTTACTCCAATATTATTACACGTTAAGTAGATTTTTTTTTTCTTTTTAGATGCTTGTCTGTATCTATTGCAGTCACACTCTTTCACTTCTCTTATCTTCTTTTTTGCCAAATTGATGTGTACGTTAGCAGTACGTTTGACTATACAAGATGTCTCATAATTCGTGGATCACCTCTTGTAGGTAAATAAAACAAGTTAAACTGAATCGAAAAGTCCTGTATCATTTTGCAGTTTTTGCAATAATTAATTATATATGTCCGCGCAATTCGGCGAGAATAGCCCAGCATCATGCAACGGCTACAGTTTGTTGCGCGGCAAGGCACTGGGAGGCAAGAACAAATATGCATAATGCTGGGTCTCTTGTCGCTAATTTCGCGGATGCATGCTTGTTTGCGAATCTTTATTAATTATTACAAAAATCGTAGTGATACAGGACTTTTCGATTCAGTTTAACTACTCTACCCACGAGAGGTAATCCGCAAATTATATAAGATATTCTAGATTTATTAATTACTTTAGATTTGCAATCATACTTTCGTGACGTCACAAACAAAAAATAAATACAAAAAATGCTCAATAATTCTGAATTTCGAAAGTGTTAAAATTATATTAACTGTACTCTAGTGTATGGTTGTTGCGCACATAATTTCCAAAGTAATATTAAAAAACTGCGTAAAAAATCATAAATAAAGTTTAAATATTTGTCATCTTATACATTTTATTTAAAATAACATTTAATATCTACTTATTAATCAAAACAAATAAGGTGCCAGATTAAAATATTCATTTTTCTAAATATGCAAAAATGACAATATTTAATCTAAACTTTTATGTAATTATTACTTTAAAGCGTATTATACAAGAGAAAAATTAATAAAACTCCACAATTAAGGCCTATACGAGAAATCAATTGGGAGGAGGTAAATTTTATGTATTCTTGACCCCTGAATTCAAAACTGTTGATAAAAGTTGGGAATCGTTGTTTATTACAAAGTTATTAATAAAAAAAATATAATAAATAATAGTATGTAATTCTATGATACCGTATATAAACAGTGGGTTCCGCCCCATATGGGGGCTCACCTCCAAAAAACTAACCTAACCCAACTCAATTGTTGTGTGGGTGGATCACACTGACATGTATGACCACACGGTAAATATTTAGTATTAGGGAGCCACCCCCAATTCTCATACTTTTGAAATAGATTATGACCCTGATTAACTTTTCCTTATAACTTAATCAATACATGTGTACTGTCTATATACACATATCAGTAAATCACTTCCCTTAGCACTGACAGAAACTGTTATATTTCTCAAACTATTTTTGTTCATAACTTCTAAATACACAATGACCGCCGATTAAGTTATAAGGAAAAGTTACTCAGGGTCATATCTTTGACAACATATTTCAAAATTATGAAAATTGGAAGTGGCTTCCTAATACTAAATATTTACGCCATTCTTTCTCATTTTCATGACGATATCTTAGAAAATAAAAGCGATCCCCAAATTTTATCAACAGTTTTGGATTCACAGGGCAAAAATACATCAAATTTACCTCCTCTCAATTGATTTCTCGTATAGGCCTTAATTGTGGAGATTTACCGAAAAATAGAAAAAAATTGAGTGACTGAATTAAACAAAAATATAAAAAAAAAAAAAAAAATTAGTCAGAAATATAAACATTAAAGAATTGTTAATTTATCTCTAAAAACAAAGGACTTAATTATGGATATATTAACTCAAACTTTTATTTTATCCTGCTATTTGTGAGTAACTGTACAGTCATTACTATATCTATTAAAATAAAAGAGTTTAGCAAAAAGCATTACTGATGACGTCTTTCACGCGAATATCGGTTAATAAAATGTATCTATACTTGGAACAGTTCAAATATACATTGTCGGCTAAAACCTTGAAAGCATTAATTGAAAATGTCTACTATACAAAATAAAATCAAACTTATGCATTATATAATTTAACATATTTTTACTGTTTTATTCATTGTTTTATAATAAAATAAAAAATAATATATATATATATATATTTATATATATATAATGTTTGAAAGCTCTACAAAAAATATTTTTTCACAAAACGAAAAGTCTTAGATACTAAAGATTAAATATTAGACACTTTTCTCAAAGTAGCCACCTCAACATTTAATCACTTTCTTATTAATCTAATTATAAGTAATCTAGCTACAAGTTTACCTATTTTTTTCTGACAAAAAATTCTACTCTTCTAAAATAGTCCATGGCTTTTAGAAAAGGGTTTTACGACCCCGTAGTCTACTTTCTTAAAATTAAATAATGTCATGATAAACGCAACTGTGCTAAATGTAATATAACGTATTTATTTTTAAACAAGCTTGATAAACTCGTGCTTCGTTATGGTATGCGAAAAATTCTATAATTCACCCCCAAATCCAGATTTGTCCTTTTAGGGCAAAACCCTGAATTATGTTTTTAAGCATTTGAAATAAGTTAACCATTGTAAGCAAAAACCAAGTCGATATATCATCAGACCTAAGAAATATTGAGGAATCCGTGAAAACACATTTTATCCCTTTTCACCCAATTAAAGTCAAATTTCTAAAAATCTCTTCTTAGTGAGTGCTTACGTCATGGAAGGAATATAGGGAAACTATGCCTAATATCGCGCTTTTGTTCGTAATTCAGCACCCTACGATATTGAGACTGTTACGTGTTGCATTCTGTCAGTGAGCAGTGGAAGCTGTTGAACAACGCTACTTTGGACGATTTTTTGTTTTATTTCAGTCAGAACTGTAATATAAAAAGTAGCGTGGCAGTTCATAGTTTTAACGAGGTTTTAAAATTTCGCAAGAAGTGTTTGCGTTATTAATACAGCAAAAAAGATATGTACTAAGAACAAATTTCTGCCATGAAAACATATAATATTATGTTTAATTTTATTCTTAAATTAGAGATATTCGCTGCTAACCATTATTGTGATGCTTTAATCGGTTATGTTTCTTTCTTGCGGTATTCCTAATTCCCCCCTCTATAGGAATGTTCTTTATACCACCCATTTTTCGTAACTGATCTGCCTCTAAAATACCTCTAAAACTTCCTCAGCATCCTGTTCAATGAGTAACAAGATCTTTTTCTGAGAGTAAGTTAGCCAGGCGAGATTCTGACTACATTATTCCAGTCACACCCTAGTTCGTGAAACATCATGGGCTTTCTTAATCGTTAAAAGAGGATATCTTTACCAACCATGTATCCTATTTTGAGTCGTTTCTATTTCTAACATATATTGTGTGTCAGTATTTTTAACAAAAATATGTAAGAGTGCGATATTAGGAACACTTTTTTCTATGTAAAAAAAATGCTACTTTTTTGTTTTCCTTCATAAAAGATAATTAAAATAAACTTTGAACACTCATGCCATGGAGATCATATTACGATAATCCTAGAATAAAATAATGCGGTTTAGTTATATTTTTATAAAAGTTTTCAGTCAAAATTTTGGTTTCTAAAAATGGGGTGTGATATTAGGCACAGTTCCCTTACTTTCCAAATTTCATGTTTCTAAGTTTAGGGGTTTGAGCTGGGCGTTGATGAGTTAGTCAATCAGGACATTTGTTTATATACATATATATATATATGTAGATTAAAAGAAAAAATAAAGTAAGGCATGAATCGGAATTTTAAGTAATGTTTTAAGTAATATTTTACTGGAATATTTTTAAATTTTATATGCGGTCTCAAACTTTTGGCCAGCAATGTAAATTAAAAATCAAGTCTTACAAATGTTGACACTTCGTACACTCGTTTAAGACTTGAGTGACTTGACACAAGGCAGTATTGTATGTTGCTAAAAACACAGATTTTTAAAGCATAAAACATTGTCTTAAAATTATAAGTCAGCCATTCTGCTCAGGCCCTAAGGCTTCGGGATCACTGAATTCGATTCTGGGATTCAGAATTGTAAAATTCAAAGCAGATCCAATATAGCGGATTAAATTTCAAAATATAATCATATTATCGTGAAACTCGGTTTTAGGGGCTCCTCGGGATAACTGAATTTCAAATAAAGTTACTTATTGTTAATAATATTAAAAATTCCCTAAAACCGAGTTCTATGATAATCATATTTTCTTGAAATTCTATCCGCTACATTGGATTCACCATTTTAAATTTTGTATTCTTGGTTCAAATAGAGTACATAAATGAAGTATTACCAACTTATCCCCAAAAAATTTCATGAAACTTCAAAAGAGCAGTTTACAAAATAAAAGCGGGTGATCAATATATTAGTCGCTCGTCCTCAAAAAGTTAACAGCTAACTTTTAAGGTTATTTCAAGATAAAGATCCTGATACCTTTCACAATGTTCAGACTATAATTTTTCAATAAAAAGCATTTAAAGTTGACTAATAAAATAGTCCAAAATTCGCTCAAGCATAAAGTACATCGTTATACGGTATCTACCTATATTGTCAGAAATTGGCAGATTTATGGATGGTGCGCGCGCGCTTTAGTTCAAATACAGCTGTGTGCTTTCTTTAAATAATTTTGAAATGTTCGAGTTGCAATAGCGGATGCCGTTCGGCGAACTTCCGACGAATTCACGCGCTACACTGCCGACGGAACGAGCCACATCTATGAGACCTATTACAAGTTCTCTGCCCACTGTATAAATAACTGTGCGTAACACGGCTTTCTTTTGCGATTTCTTAATATGAATTCAAACGATTTCGAGGTATTCCGAAATATATACCGATCGATACGCCGTTTATCGATGTGATTCCCCTCCCTCTCTCTTCCCGACATCGAAATCGCCAAATATTTGGAGAGCAACAACTGTGCGTTTTCTGAACTTAGATATTAGCGGAAGCGCGTTCATTCAATTAATCCCTTAATTGATTTCCCGATATAAAAATAGGAAACTCCGCAGTCTTCGACTCAGTTGCGACATTTCGCTAAGAATATTTAAGTTCAATTGATCGTTGACCTGAACGAAATAATAAATTTTACCAAGATGTCTCACGAAATAAATTGTTAAGCGAACTTGCGGACAATTGACGCAGAAAAAGTTCTTTACATTAGACAAGAAAAGAATTCATTTTCAGCCTTTCGGAACGTCTTACAGAAATACCGTTTCATCATTTGTGAATGTTATTTCAATTCGCAAAAACGGTACAAATGAACAAATGATACATTTTGATTTATCAAAATCGTCGAAACTGCATGGTGGAATTATAATTTTACAAAAATATTTCATATAAATGCATTAGTGCAATGCAATTTGTAAAATTTTGTTTAAAACAAACTGTTGTTAATTTTTTTAGCAGCAACATGTAGAAATGTATGTTCCAAATGATGACAAAAAAATAAAATGCATCGCAATTTTATCATTTTTTTATCCATCCAAATTTATTATCTCTGTATTAATCACCGTAGAATAATGATATTAATAAATTATACATTGGAACAATAACAAACATTAATCAAGTATTTATTAAAGATTTTACTTGTTTCTATCAAACAAAACTCTCAATTTCAGTAAGTAGTATACACAAGCGTTTTAGCAAGCGGTATACAAGGTGAATCATTGGAAGCGCTTAAATATCTCTTCTGAATCTGAAGATACTAGAAAATGTGCAGGCCTTTAGGTAATTCAAAATATTTGTTATGTATATTTCTAACACGTACATATTTAACGTAAATTAAGTAAGTCAGTTTGTTTTAATAATTTTAAATTTCTGAGTTCTTTCCAAGTAATACTACGGTATGTGTATACAATTAAATCTATCTTGATATTAGTTGCAATACATAAAGAGTTTCCATTGGTGCCGATAGTAATTAGAATAAAAGAGATTTTAAAAAAAGAATATTATGTTCAGAATAATTTCAATTTAATTAAAAGCTATTTAAATATTTTGGTAAAAACTTCAGAAGATAAATGTTGAATTTAATAAATAAACTTTTAGTGACTAAGCAAGCTGGCTTCTTTCTCGTAAAAGTCTTTAATAATCGAAAATTGAATCACCAATGTTATCATTAAACTTTCCTGGTATCTATGCTTAGTTTTCTCACTAATCCACATATCCACACATATTCTATTCAAATCGCGCAAATTGTTTAACACAACTTTTAATAAACTACCGAATAATTAAGAAAAGAAGATTAAAAATGATACATGATCAAAACGAGAACAAGAACGAGAACGGTAACGGCAGCGGCGTAATCGAATTTTCGAGTAAAAGGAGAGCGGCCGTTTCAAAAGTGCCCCGTAAGCGTGGGTGTTCCGTGCCGTCGAAGCGACGCAATAGCCATCCGCAGAATTGAACGTTTAATGTCATACTGAAGGCCTTCCGAACGACGGCTCTGTATACACACCTTCGCACCGTGAGGAACGAGATGAGCGAACCGAGTCTGCGCTCTTTGCGTACGGGTTCATTACAGAAAAGCGATGGGAGAGGCAAGGCGAAAAAGAGCAACGCTGCCAAAAGTCCGCGGACGTGCGTCCCGTGCGGCTCTACCGACACACAAATGAATCAAATAGCCTCTAGTCCAGGCACCCGGTTGAATGCCATTTTTAACGGTACAGTAATAGTCGTGAATAGCAAGGTGCTTTTTATCGGTAACGTATGATAGCGTGAAAACGTTTCACCCCCTTCGCGCGGCGCAACAAGTTACACCGCAAAAATACCTCAGATCTATTTATTTCTACATGTGTCATATTATATTTTTCCTCGAAATAAAATATACAAGGACTGGGAAAAGGTGCTCCTCTATATATACACATATACCTACATATAATAACATACATACATATATCTCTTTGCGGCATAGTGACATACCCAAATTTCATCTTTCTCTACTAAGTTTTTTACGATTTTTACATATTTTTCAATAAGCCAGTTAGAAGGTTTTTTGGGACGCTGATTATGAATATGTTGACAATAACGAAATTTAAAATTTCAGTCAAACATGATAAAAAATAGAAAAAGTTGTGTGATTTCCATGGTACTATAAGCAGGTTCAAATATTCCGAATAGAGAATTGCAAATAAAATCTCGCTTTTAGCATTACCCAGAACTAACAACGAGGACGTAGCGAGTCCCATTTCTAGTCACATCTTTCTTTTTTTTTTACTTTTTTATTTTGACGTAGAACTACGTCTTTCCCGAGGGGGGTGGGGTAACTTCGGGTGCACGACTGCAACGTTTTCTTACGACAAAAACATGCAACATTAATATTTCTCGAAAAGTATATATATATATATATATATATATATATATATATATATGTATATATATATATATATATATTAAAGGAAAATATACTTTATTATAATGTTTTTGAAAGCCCTCGATGTGAGCTAAATGTTCCTGCAATTTATTTGGGTGGTTTTTTATAACCGATTTTCTTGATATGGCAATGTGTTCAGAAAGTTCTAAAACGCTGAAATCCGATTCCAAAATTTTAATTTTTCAAGAATAGCGACGATAGGTTTAATTTTTTTTAAAGATTTAGCTTTGTTTTCTGGAAAAATTTTAGTACTAGTTTCCTAAAAATCGGTTTACAACAAAAAAACTACTCATTTATTTTATTAACCGATTTTCTCAAGTATATTAAAATTTCAATGAATCGGAGACCTGATTTAAGTATCTTCTCTTTGTTAGAAATGTTGGAACTTCATAAAATTCATAGAATAATAGCCCCGTAAACATGCTTCGAACACATGCAATTAATAAAATGCAAACTTTATTTTCTAGGAAAATATTTTTCGATTTAATATAAGAAACTGATCACATCCATGAAACTTGTTATTTTTTTTAATTTTATCTTTGATTTTCAATTTAAAAAATACAAATTAAGTTGCTATTTTCACGTATTTATTATATGTCAATTTAAAATACGGTAGTGTTTTGCTTATAAAGTTTGCTTATAAAGTTTCCTAGAAGAAAGCCAATTCATTATATGCTGATAATTTAAGAAACTTATAGAAAAAAAATTATGAGCTAAAAAACGGTCACAGTAACAACTGTGCCGCAAACAACAACGTAGAACTACGTCAACTGTTTCATGTTAAAATATTCAGCGAAGGAAAGTAGATGTAAGGCTACGTCAGCTGTCTTTCGCTGAATAAGGGTCAAAGCACATAACATGGCGTAGCGATATACGATGGTCGTAGTCCCCGACCTGACAGATCAGGATACGCAAAAGCTTGTGCGTTACGTCCACGACTACGACTGTCATATGTGCTTTGGCCCTAATAGTGACAGTTGACGTAGTTCTACGTTGTTGTTTGCAGCATAGTTGTTACTGTGCCCGTTTTGGGGTTTTTTTTTGTACTTTTTGCTTTCTCAAAGAGGAAGTTTTGTTTTAATGTAAAAAATTTAAAAAATTTCGAGTTTTCACAGGGAATATGTTCGGAATGCTCTAAAACGTCTAAAAAAAAAAAAAAAAAAAAAACACACAGTAACAACTGTACCGCAATTAACACGTAGAACTACGTCTATTAGAATAAATAATTTTTG
>NW_020224657.1:18234-35118 GCF_003070985.1 Temnothorax curvispinosus
AAAGTTACTCAGGATCACATCTTTGATAACATATATCAAGGTCATTGAAATCGGTGAGGTTGCCCTCTTTCTGTATAATTACCGAATTTTTTTCTCAGATGTTGTCTAATAGGCGAAAAAATTCATTGAAAATCTTGCAATTTTCATTTTGCGCAGGTTCTATTTCGGAAACGCTACATTTATTATAAAAACGCTCTTATGTGGGCATAGTACTCGTAAAAACCTGCTAAAAAGCAATCTGCCATCAGAAATAAAAAAATCAAAGTTTGACTTCTCGCAAATTGGCCGTGGAATGACCCATATACAAACACAAACACAAATACACACACACACACGCACACGCGCACACATTTTTTTAACGCAATTTTTCGCAATGTTCTAGAACACTAAACATATTAGCATCAAAAACTCAAAAAACAATCTTTTCTTTGGTTTTTTCTACCCCTATTTCATATAAAATTCTTTTAAATTTGGTTGATTAGACCCAACTTTATACGCAATCAAAGGTTTATATACGAAGTTTACGAAAACAAAGCTTCCTCTATGAGTCTATGAGGAAGCAAAAGACAAAATAATATCACTGTGTCAGTGAAAGTAGAGATCGGTCGCGGTAAAGTAAAAAAGACGAATATTCGAGCAAAGTGATGTCCACGTGTGCTAGTGCGAAGGAAGGATGACGGCTGACCTGCTGGAGAACGGACAGATTGAGAAACTGGCAGACAAGGACAACTTCCAACTCTGGAAATTTCATGTGATGGTAACCTTCAAAGCCAAGAAGGTGTACGATGTGGTAATTGGGAATGAGGTACTTCCTGCTGAGGCGAACGCGCTGGCGAGATGGAAGGTAAAAGACCAAAGGCTCAGAAACTGATTTTCTTGACTGCAGAAAAAAAGGCGTTGATAAATGTCTAAATAAAACTTTCATTTCGCAGCTAGGTTAATAATAATGTCTTGTTCTGTGTTAAGCCCTGGGGGGATCTTCTGTGTTGAATTTTCCCTTCTTCCTTGCGGAAATACATCTACTTCCTCCTCCGATACTTCACTTTCCCAAGTTTCTTCTCTTTGTTTTGCTTCCTTCTCCATCTGTCTGGTAGCTAAGCCTCTTTTATCCTTCGTTATTTCTTCCTCTCTGTTGTTGAATCGTCTATAGTAATCATTTTTATCTTTACCTCGAATATGTCTATCTGAGTCAGAGACGGCCCTGTCACTGTAACTTCATGGTGTAGTTCTTCTTTGTTTGAAGATATTTCCTTCATCTTCATATTAAATCACTTTCCTTGATGTTGAAGATATATCGCTTCTATTTCTCTTCTTAGAGACGGTAACTTTGACCATTCCTTAGGCTTTTCATACCTGTCGTAATCTTGCATCCTGTCCATTTCTCGACCCACTAATATTCTCTCAGCCTCCTTACGAGATACATTATTGTACCCCATTATCACATTAATGTTTTTATTCTTTTCTGACTGTATATACTCTATAAGTGAACCTATGATGTCCTCCGCAGTTTCTACATTTTGTCATTCTATTGCATTTATCATGTTCCAAGTCTCCACATATTATGCACCTTTCCTCACTCTTACATACGTTT
Organism: Temnothorax curvispinosus; assembly: GCF_003070985.1. Lineage (NCBI taxonomy): Eukaryota > Metazoa > Arthropoda > Insecta > Hymenoptera > Formicidae > Temnothorax > Temnothorax curvispinosus. The sequence goes on from NW_020224657.1 coordinate 19,826, forward strand.
TGATATGTCCAAATCTAAAGCACTTGAAGCATTGTTTTACAGCCGCTATGTAAGGCCTTATCTTGATTGACGTCCTGTTTCCAAATAGATCTATCCTTTGTCTAACTCTATCTCCTTTAAATGTAACTATTATGTTTCCTGTATCCTCCTCTATCATTTTCTTAGTCTCTTTGTCCCACTTCTTCCTATACATGCGTCCTATTATTTTTATTTCACTGTGATCGTCTATAGAGTCCCAGAGATCTACTACGCTGTCCGGCCAGTCTGTGCGTACGCCCACAAATTTCGTCCCTCTTTGCTCTATATTGGCCATAATGCCAACCTCTTCCAAAAGCCGGTTCACTGTCTCTAAACATGTATTAGCTTCATTACATTTATTAAACTTGCTGACGTATGTGTTATCATCATAATTTCTTCCGTATAAATCTTACTTCTCGTTAACATTTTCCATATTTTAAAATAGTTCTTACCTCTTTTCGTTTGAGTTCTATCATTTTCAAGCTTCAATACTAACTTAAAAGAACCGTTGGAACCTTCCTCGAACTTATCTTGACTCTGACCCGTAATCTCGGATCCATCGATTTCACTGATTTTCTTCAATATCCCCATACGATTAAGGTATTCCTCCTTCCTTGCTACCGGCATCTTGCTTTTTTCTTCCCCCGTTTTCTCGTTCCTTTTATTCTCTCTTCGATAACCTCCGCACCACTGATGCTATTTACGTTGTCCCGCTCTTTAGCCGTGAAAGCCAACTTTTGCATGTTTTCCTCTTCCACTTCCATACTCGACGCTGATTCGTAGATCGAATCTTCCGTGTTGAGCTAACGCCGTGGTTGTTAGCTGCATCTTCCCTGTCGCTAGCCATCATGGCCGTCCCTTCTTCCTGTCGCTTGGCGCGCTTTACGAGTGTCATCTTTTTTTCCTGAACTACGTTCCATTCTTCTTCTTTTTTCTCCATTCCCCGTGTTTTCCATTTTCAGCACATCCTCCTTTTTGCTGGCTACCGGTCTTTTTACTCCCTCCATTATTCGAGATATATCATCCCAGGCCGTCATCGTTTCCTTGGCGATGCCTTTTTCTTTCCCCCCGTACGTCTTTACTACCGTGCTCTTAATTTTGTCCCCCCTCCTCCGAGAAAGGGTAATTCCCAGTCTTCTTTCACTTTTCCTATCCTCACTCCGATTTACGAAACCTCAAATACCCCCTACACTACTCTCTCAACTGCTCTACACTAATGTCCTAACTAATATAAATAAGACTATTCAAAACGCTCTTTAGGTTAAACGCGTGTGCTCGCTACGGCGGACATCACGTAACCAAAGGAAACACTAAATATATACAAGATTACAGAAACTCGAAAGATCTATATGAAGTACATGCTTCGTCTGAGACGGGTCATGCCCTGTGTGCGGAGAAAAGGAACTCGGTGGCACAGAAGACTCGGCCATATTGGAAACAGCCAACTGAAAAAATTACTGAAAATGTCCCATGGATTGATGCTAAATGAGAAGAAGATAGTTGAAGAAAGCGGCATATGTGACGTATGCATTCGAGCAAAGCAAACGAGAGAGCCATTTACAAGAAAGAACTCGGGCAACTAGAGCGCTAGAAATAGTGCACACAGATCTTTGTGGTCTGATTGATCCAACTACATGGGACGGCAATAGATATACTGTAACATTTCTAGATAACTTCACACATCATAGGACTGTCTACCTGATGAAAGAAAAATTTGAAGTATTTGTGAAAAATTCAAAGAATACGTGTAGAAAGCGGAGTCAAAGTGGAATACAAAAATATCTACGTGTAAGCTGAGATGCGACAATGGTACGGAATACACAAATGAGAAACTGAAATCGTACTGCAGACAGAAGAAGATTAAGCTGGACTATACAATGCCATATACCCCGCAACCGAACGGTAGGACTGAGCGGTTAAATAGGACTTTGCTGGAAATAACAAAAGCCATGATATTCGCGTCTGTCCTGAAGAAAGAAATGTGAGGCGAAGCAGTCCGAGTGGCAGCCTACATCTTGAACAGAAGTCCGACTGAGTCACTGCAAGTCATGCCCTGTCAACTGTGGATAAGCAGGAAGCCGGATTTGTCAACGTGTCGCGTATTTGGATGTAAAGCCTACACCAAGGAGTTGGGAAGCTTAAAGAAATTAGATGAGCGCAGCAAACAGTTCGTCTTGTTGGATACCGTCCTAATAAGTACAGACTGTGGGACGTCTCTAAGAGAAAAATCATCGTAAGAAGAGAGATGTAGTATTTGATGAGAAGAAAAAAAAACTGATTAAATAACAGAAACTACATTCGGAAGAATCAGATGAAAAAACCGAAGAAATGGAAAAGACTGCACATGAAGAAGACAGAGAAGCTGCAAAAGAAGAAGATGAGGTTGTGGAAATAGAAGATTCGTCGGAAGAAGATGAACCTTTTCAAGACACATGTACAACAGATTAATCACATGATTCTGAATCAGAGGCGGAGGAAGAGCCTGGTAGAGCAAGCCGGTCAGTGTCGAGCCATCCGAGAAAATCTAGAAGAACGAGAAAGAAACCGGAACGCTTCGATAAACATGTCCTGCTAACGTACCGGGAAGCTGTAAGAGGGCCTAATAAGCAGAGATGGGAAGAAACCATCCGTAGAGAAAAGGAGTCGCTACAGAACACGTCAACCTGGGAACTGGTAGAACCAGAAGAGAGGTAGGAAATAAAAGATTACTCAGTAATAAATGGGTATTTACAATCAAAGATGATGAAACTTATAAGACGCGATTAGTTATACGAGATTGTGAACAATGACAGGGTGTAGATTACGTAGATACTTACAGTCCGGTTCTAAACGGTGCGTCCCTGCGAATATTGTTTACATTACGTGCTAATCGTACGTATTGTTATTTAAAATTCGATATAAAGACTGCGTTTTTGCATGGCGAGTTAAAAGAAGAAATATATATGCGACCCTCGAAAGGTTTCACATTTGATAATAAAGTATGTAAGTTAAAGAAAGCATTATATAGTTTGAAACAAGCCCCGTTATGTTAAAAAAAGAAATTTACTTTGTTTCTGAAAAAGAAAGGTCTCCGACCGGTTAGAACTGACTCTACAATATGGATAAATGAAGCTGAGAATCTCATACTAGCATTCTATGTGGATGATGGTTTACTTTTGAGGCAAGATGCTGAACAAATAAGAAAGTTTATCGCACACGTAGAAAAAGAGTTCGAAGCTAAATGGACATTCAATCTTCGCAGTTTTCTCGGGATACAACGTGAAAAAAATGAGCTAGGTATAAAGTTAAATCAGCAAACATATGTTACAGATTTGTTAAAAAAGTACAGACGGGAAGATGCCAAAATAAGTACCGTACCGCCACGTGCGGCCGATAAGCTGGACGATCAAAATACCAAGGAGACTGTTTTTTCGTTTAGAAAAGCCATTGGAAGTCTTTTGTACCTGGCAAACAAAACTCGGCCGGACATCGCATATTCAGTAAATCGACTAACACGAAGCAGGGAAGTAGAAAACCCTACGAAAAGCGATGTCTTGTAAAACTAAAACGTATTTTTAAATACTTAAAAGGTAGTAGCGATAACGTAAGGTTAAAATAGGGTTAGAATAAGAAATAAAACGATGTAAAAATGTTAAACGTATTTTGTGACGCGGACTACGCTAGCGATGTAAAGACGAAAAAGCACCACTGGTTACACTATGTTCTTTGGAAGAGCTCCGATTGGTGCTCTCGGAAGCAACCCATACGAGCCTTGTCGAGTACAGAAGCTGAGTTTCGTGCTGCAGCTGAATGTTACAAAGAAGTGCTGTACATAAAGACGTTGATCAGATAACTCTGTAGATATAAAGTAAACGTAAATCTGAATATAGATAACCAGAGTGCTCGTAGACTGATAGAGACGGGAAACGTGAATAAAAGAAGCAAACATTAACATTCATTATCACTTCATATGCGAAAAAGCGAAGGAAGGAAATTGTTAAACGTGCTCTACTGTCCGACTGAATCAAACGGTGAATATATTTACGAAACCGCTTAACGCAAAGATGGATATATTTACGAAACCGCTTAGTGCGAATAACGTTGTATTGCACGTCGTGCACAGAACGAGTTTGTTAGGTTAATGTAAAATGAGCTCTTAGATCTAAGTCAATAATTTTTTGATATTTTTTTTGTACCGCCAGCTAACTTAGGGTTTGATTTGAAATTATGGAGCGTGTGTTTGATTTAAAATTACAGAGATCGTGTGTTTAAAAAATACTGAGAAAGTCAAGACGTCGAGATGTATATCGAGAGGTCGAATGTAATGCATATGAAGTTTTCATGCGACTGGTACGATCGCGCGAGTCTCGATCTTCTTCGGTTTTCTTTACGAGTTGCTATAGCAGCGAAATCATTGATTCAACAGACTTTGTCTGTCTGGTGCATGTGCTTGATGCGTGTTCTTGGTCCTTCGGACGTTCTTTGTCTTTGCTTAGACGTAATCGACTTTCCTGTGACAAGGAACGGTGGACGTACTGCATCGCGTTGGGACGGATCGGTGCTGCTGAGGTATACTCAGTAGCGGATCAGGCGGAACTCCGACCCTTTCCTGCGTGACAAGGAAACGATCTTTCAGATCTTCCTTCTCACATCGATCCTTCGAATCTTCTCTCTCACATCGATCCTTCGAATCTCCCTTCTCATATTCAGGTACGTAGACCTTGGGGTATTTCCGGCCGAGTACGTATTCGTCCTGCTCGTAGTGCGTGATTTTCATCTTTGTGAACATGCCGGAAATACATTAATCACGCGGTATACTACCATGGCTCTACGAACCTTATTAGCGGGATCGTTTACAACGATCGCCGTGTGGATATTTCTATTGAGAACGTTAAGAACGTTAACAGATTGATAGGATCTGCTCTCATTTATTTTCAGGATACAGTCTTGCATTTTTAATGTGTGTTCTCCTGTCTTTCCTACCATATCCGTCATGATGACTCCGGAACTAGTCATACTTTATGAAGATACGTAATATTGCTCCTTCGACCGCCATTATATGAAATCAACCTGGCGTAATTTATCGAGATATAAATATATATAATGTCTCGTAAACAATCTTAGAATTGAATATTCACGATAACGTTTCATATTTAAAGTTCTACGTAAATAATCAGTTCACGCGTTGATATTATTTGCGCTACTTTCTTCTTCATCTCGATATACGATCGCACGTCGCAATATTAGTAATATTAAAGTTGATTAACTATACTAAAGTCGTTCTTTCACTACTACGTTATTAAATAATATTTGCAATCATTTATTCAGATGGTTTTAATATATTATTGGTATTATTCGGAACTTTGAATAAAAACAACTTACTAATCTATACGTGTGTCTTAGTTTAAGAATATTTATTTATAATTTAAGGTACGTATCTAATTTTCGAGTTCCATTCTCAGTAATACGACGTATCAACACCGATGACTTGGAATAAGATTTTATTCATCAAATGACGTCTAAATGTACAAATGCACGTTATGTGATTTGCACGTCCTTTGAAATAAAGTTCAGTTAAATAACTGTTTAGTTAAATATTCTACAAATTTAAGATATCAGTTTGCTATTATAAAACTTTGTTATTGAACAATACCTTTCTCTTCCTGTATTGAATATAAAACGTACAAATTGGCGTGTATCATAAATATTAAAAAAAGTGGCCAACATTTTTACGTGTGAAGATACTTTCATATACTGAGTTCATATATTATTTTAAGATACGGACCTTTTTTGTTTCTAATATTATTTGATCTTATAAATAAGGTATTATCTAACATATTGATATTCTAAACTGCATACTCATTTGATTTATGTCATGTACTTCTCTAAATCATTATATATTGCTTACTTTTCAAACTGAAAATTAAAGTCTTATTCGGCTATGTGTTGTCGATTATTCTCAGCATTCAACGAGATCAAGCTTGGCTAAAGCTTGTGCGAATATCGTGTTTGATTTGAACGTACGGGGGTGTGTTAGAATATATACGTTCAAATCAGACGCTAAGAGCGCACGCTGGCGATGCGTGACAAGCTACATAGGGTGCGTTCCACTTAACGCTCGCAACGCTCGTGGAATCATTTCATCCATGTTGTTTGTCAAATGTTAAACAAGGACGACGGATGCTCGCGAGCGTTGTGAATGTTAAGTGGAACGCACCCACAGTAGCACGTGTGCGGCGCCGGGATATCTCGCGCAGGAGCGCTTGGAGCGCGCTTAAGGATGTATTGCACCTATTTTCAAAGCGCTACCAAGTGGATAAAAATTTGTGAGAATGTTCTTTTAGTCTTCCTGATGTGCTACAAAAAAAGTAGAAACAAATCCACTAAACGGTTGCTGAGATATAACGATTTTAATTTTCACTGATTTTACCCGTATTTTTATAGGAAGAGACGATTTTGACGGATAAAACAGCTAAAAAAATGTTAAAGGAGCGCTACCAATATTTTGAATTTTTTTGTACATCTAGTATACGAATAGATGAAACTATCTGTCAAGTTTCAATTGTCTTCACTACACCGTTTTAAAGAAATAAATTAATAATTAATAAAATTAATTATTAATTAATAATTAATTATTAATTTTATTAATAATTTGACGTTATAAAGTTGAAATCAGGGCATTTTTACTGCCAAAAGTTTAGGCTCATAAATTACAAAAATCGCAAATAATACTAGAAAAAACATTTGTAAAGTAAAAAATACCTTTGTAGGAGTAAAAATAAGACTCCTACTATCATTTGAGTATCTTACATCTAGATTTACTATGCGTTAGGCGTAGATATTCAAGTATTTCAAATTTCATGCACTTTTGTCTAAGATTGTACCAGTGATACATCCTTAAGCAAACGGAAAGGCTCTTTCTATCCGAACGTCTTACCGGACGGATGTGCGTGCGACCAAAACTTATAAGCGATCTCACTGTATGCTACGAAATATATTATAATCGAACATAAAGCATAACAACGTTTATCTCAGAAACACGGCATTTTTTATCAAACGTGTTCAAACAAAACGTATCTGATTTCAAGGGTTTCATATTATGGTATTTGTTTAATGCTTTAAGATATTCAAGGAAAACTTGGTAACTTTTTCAATATTTAGCTTATGATATCTCGATACGTGTTTGTCGAAGAGAAAAGTGAAAGGTTTATGACGTGTGCACAAAACTTTTTGACTTAAGGTAGTTTGGCTAGTACCGTATGAGTCAATATACGGTCTATTTTTTTTTAAAGAAAAAACATTTTTATGCATATATTCTAGACACTTGCATACGTACTGATTTTATAATGTAACTTTTCATTCGCGTATGTATCACGTTAGCTACTGATAAATGTAAACAGTTCAAGATTTGACTTCAGTTGACATTCGTACAAGAAAAATGTCGCGACACTGCATCTCTTCGCTGTAGGCAGCTATCATGCCAGTGCCATGTGTTTAAGTGAGATTATGTATTTACGGGACTTCCGTTTCCGGTTGTTTAGGTGTGACGACGGATTTTGTGTGTGAAAAGCGGAGTGCGAGTGTGAGGGGTAAAGTGAGAGAGAAAAGTATGGCGAGCGAGGGGAGAGAACAGAGAATGAGAGGGAAGGTGTGAGAGTGGAAGAAGTGCGGAGGGATCAGAGAGAGAGCTCGCGGAGGCAAAAGAGAAACAAGAAGGTTGAAATTAAAAAGACAGACGTAGAAGGAGAGGAAGATAGAGCGCTAGGGTCAAAAGCTAGGGAATACTGGGAAGTTCGGAACTAGCATGGGAAAATAGTACGGCCATAGAGTAAAAGGATAGGAGATGGCACAGTTCGCGGATAACGTAATGAGAGAGAGACGCGGTAGTACGGGAAATATAGACGAGCTGTTTAAGAGGAAAAGGGATACAGTAGAGAAGGAACAAGGAGCGAATGAGGAAGGGAGTGAGGACTTTTTTAAGAAAAGCAGGAAAGTAGTGAGAACGCCACCAGGGAAGGAAGATATGGACACAAAATAGCTGTTGAGAGACGTAGAAGAGGAGTTGAGGAAAGGGTTAAGGAGATTGAGAGAGGATTTCAGGGAGGTGGCGAAGGGGCAAAGAGAGGCACAGGTTGAAGAAGTAGAGAAGATAAGGAACGAGCTAAGGGAGCGAGAGGAGAACGGAAGTAGAGAGAGAGGGGAGTTTAAGAAAAAGATAGAAGATTTGGAACAAAAATTGAAGGAGATGCAGGTGAAGTTAAAGGAAGGAGAGGTCGTGCTAGAGGAAAAGGGGCGGAAAAAAATGGGGGAAAGAAAGGAGGAAAGGAGGGGGACGCTGACTGGAAGAAGATAGTGGAAAAGCTGGAAAAGTGTGGAGTGAAGGAGATGGGAGAAAGGAAGAGAAATATTTTAATAAAAGGATTAAAAGAGAATGCGGGAGAAATAAAAGGGGGAGTAGAGAAGGTAATGAAAAAGATAGGAGTGGAGGTTAAGATAGAGAAAATTAGAAAGATAGACGCGGAAAGGAGAGAGAAGAAAGGTATGGCGGTAATAAAAGTAGGAAGTAAGTAAAAGAAGTCAAGACAAATAAGAAATAAATGGAACGTGAGACATAAAAGTACTTGAATAGAGGAAGATTTGACGTGGGAAAAAAGAAGGATAAAATAGAGGGTAAATCAGATTGCATAGAAGGTAAGAGAGGGGGGTAAAAGGGTACGGATAGGGCAGGGAAAAGTATGGCTAGAGGGGGAATGGTGGGTGTAAGATGAGGTAAGAGATGTGCTAAGAGATAGTACAAGGAGGTGTTGGGAGGCAAGACAAGGAAAAGGAAAAGAAAGCGTGAGAGGTGAAGGACACGAGCAGGGGGAGTAGAAGAGAGAGGGAGCAGGTAGGGTAGGTGAAAAAAGAATAGAGAAAGAGAAGGATAAGAGGAAGGACGTAGAGAAAAGGTTGGGAGAGGAGGGAGGAAAGAAAGAGGAGAGAGAAAGAGAGAGGAGAGGAGAATATATAAGGTGGCTTTTTGGAATGTGGCGGGGTTAACAAATAAAGATAAAGAGTTCTGGAAGGGTCTAGAGAAATGGGATGTAACGATGTTGTGTGAAACGTGGGTACATAGAAAGGGATGGAAAAAGATAAAGAAAAGGCTGCCGAGAAGTTACGTATGGGAAATGCAAAAAGCGGGGAGTGTTTGAAGTTGAAAGAGAAAGAGAGAGAGAGAGATTGTGTTATTCTTTTTTGCGGCCATCTGTGGCGGTTGTAATACAATAAGTTGCCGCGCATTTTACGTGGTTCGCGGAAAAAGCGCGCGAGCGGCGCCGACAACGGTGCGTCCCAGGCGGCGAGGCACGTGTTTACCGCGCATGCTTGAGCATGTTAGGAGGGGCGCGCAGCCCGGCCGAGCGAGCATTCGTTATCCAGATCTCGAGCGCGATACATCGTGCGTTATATCTAAATTTCGATACGTAATTGCGTCATCTTTTCGCGATAAAGTTGTGCGGTCGCTAAAATCTGCCTATCCGTGTGTCGTAATAAATTAATTACTTCGAATATCTCAATCAACGAAAGATACGTTAAACTGCGATCGTCACCGAGAGGAATCCAGGGATATCCGTCCCGGCGAGCCATGCCGGCACGTGGAACGAAAGAAGGAAAGAAGGAAGCCATTTTCTGGAATGTTCGAGAAAGCCTTTCCGTGCTGGATACTAGAAGTCATCGAGGAACTCATATATACTCAAGGTTAAAGCTATCTAAGAACTCAGATATACTCAAGGTTAAACTCATCAATTCCAAGGTAACCGTTTGAGCACGGGCGTTAGAATTTCACCTAACGTTACTCAAGGGATCCGCAAGGGAATTAAACCCCTGACGGTTACAAATTGGCAACTTGCTAAATTCAGAGAGCAAGTTTAACTCATTTGATGTTTAAATTTATTTCGAGTCAATTGTCTAAAACTGAGCTCAGTATAAAAGTCCATTCATTCATTAATTCTTTGATTTCAAATCATTTTTATTTCAAGGCAAAACTTTACTTCTTTCTTTTGTGCGATTAATTCGATATAATCAATTCTACAATCTCGTTTATTGTTCATTACGTTAATTTGCGAACTATGTGTACTTTTATTTGTATTACATACTAAATTCGAATGCGTTCCTTGCGAAATATATAAATCGTCTCTTGCGTGATTATCAAACTACCGATTATTCATTTCCGTGCGTTGCTATAAGAATTATTTCTCATTGACTTGATAATTATTCTACTAAGTATTTTGCGAATTCTGAATTATTGAATGTTATGTTCATACTAAAGTGAATTAATGTGTCAATTGAAAAACCTAAAGCCTAAGAATATGAGAAATTGAAAGATTCTTATATTTTCTTTTCTTTTATTGAATACATGATTTTGCTGAAAATTAGTCATTTCGTTCAAGAATAAACAGTCTATATATGGTAAATCTTCAAAGGCCAATTAAGATTATTTAATAGTGAAATTTAAAGATTGATACATTATTTCAGTTCCTAGTTCAATTATGTTTGAAGTGAATTTTATATTCTGATTGATTTGCATTAATAATTGAACAGTCCTTTCTTGATATTACGTTATTTGTTTGATTTTGACTACGTAAATGGAAATTATGAGCTTACATACTATAAATATTTCCTTGATGATGAACCTGATTACATAACAAAGAAATGCATCAGTGAATGCAAGTTTATTTTGTCATAAACAAAAGGAAAGGACTGTACTATAATAACTATTGATTTGTTTCTTTTATGTGTTTTATACATTTATTGTATTTCCATTGTATTTTATATAATCTATGTAATAATTTGTTCACGAATACTGGGAAGGTTTTCGGGCAGTTTCCCTTCTCCTATGCAACAAATGTTGGTATTCTTTGTATAGTTCTGCCCAATCGAGCCATTTCAAATTACATAAATTACTAAACGCAATCTCTCTCTCAATAAACGGTTTCTTTATTATTTGTCCCTTCCTCATCTAATTCTAGAGTTCAGGCTTGTGCGCGAGCTTGTGCAAACAGGGAGAAAGAATCGGAAAAGAAGGGCGGTAGAAGGAATGACAGTAGGGGTGAGGGTAGGGATCAAAATGGAAAAAGAGGACGAAAAAAAATAAGGAAAGAATGCTATCGATAAAGGTAAAGTTAGAAAAAAAGTGGTGAAGGATAGTAGGAGTGTATATAAATAAGAATATGGATAAGAACGTGGAAGAGCTAAAGGAATGGGTAGAGAAAATAAAGAAAGGAGTGAGGGTGTTGATAGGAAAGCATTTTAACGCAAGGACGAGGAAGGAGGGTAGATTCGTAGAAGAGGGAGAAGAAAAAAGGGAGAAGGGGAAAGAAGATCGAAAAATGGTAAGATAAATGAGGAGGAAAGAAAGCTATGTAGGCTTTTGAAGAAGCATGGGTGGACGATTTTTAACGGGGGACGTAGAGGAGATGAGGAAAGAGAATGGACGTATACAAGGGAGAAAGGGGAGTCGATGATTGACTACATGTTGGGGGACAGCAGGACAAGGGAAAAGATAGAAAGGATAGAGGTGGAAACGAAAGTCGACTCAAATCACCAGCCAGTGACGGCGTGGGTAGAAAGGGTGGAGTATGGACAGTTCGGGTAAAAAAAAGGGGAGGGAGGGCGGAAGTGAGAGAGGTTGAAGGAGGGCAGAAAAAAATTTAAAGATTTAGTGAAGGACAAGCACGTTCAGAGAGGGGGAGTGGAAAAGGAGTGGCAGGGGCTGAAAGGGAAGATAGAGAAGGCTTTAAGGGAAGTAAATGAAAAAGGAAAAGAGGGAAAGAAAAGGGGCTGGTGGGATAAGAAATGTAAGGCAGGGAAGAGAAAGGTTATGCTCATGCTAATAAAATGGAGAAGGGTAGGAAGGAATGGGGACAGTTATAAAAAGGAAAAAAGCGATACAAGAAGCTGTGTGAGGAGAAAAAAAGAAGGGAAATGGAGAGATGGGAAGCGGAGGTAAAAGAGATAAGGACAGAGGAGCAGGTATAGAAGGTAGTAAATAGGGAAAGAAAGAGGATGAAGAGATTGAACGACGGACGTAGTATGCAAGAATGGGATTAGATATTTTAAAAATTTGTTGGGAAAAGTGGAAGAGAGGGTGGTGATGGGATCAAGGAGAGAGGGAAGAGAAAAAGGAAGAAATAAGGAGAGAGGAGGTGTGGGAAGTGGTAGGAAAACTTAGGGAGGAAAAAGCGATGGAAAGTGATGGGATCCCAAATGAGGTATAGAAGTTAGGAGGGAAGGTGGTAAAGGAATGGTTGTGGGAGGTGTGTACGAAGGTGTGGAGGAGAGGAATGGCCGGAAGATTGAAGGAAGGGACGTATAGTTCTCATAGGTAAGAAAGAAAAGGGGAAGAAAGTGGGGGACTGTAGGATTTTAGCACAAACAGCGTACAAGGTGTACGCGGCTGTTTTGGCGGAAAGACTGAGGAAAGAGGTAGAAGAGAAGGGCTTGCTACCGCCGAGTCAGACAGGGTTTAGGAGAGAAGTAGGGACCACGAACAACATCTATGTGTTGACGTACTTAATAAATAGGCAGATAAATGGGAAGAAGGGGAAGATGGTGGTGTTGTTCGTGGACTTGAAGGCAGCGTTTGACTCACAAGGGAACGGTCGAAAGTGTCGCTACCCGCGTTGGATGCGCTCTGAATATGTTGTATATACGTAAAGTTCGAAACAAATCACTTTCGCCCCTCTCTAGGCATGAAAGCAAACTTTTCATTAGTGTTGTGAAAACGATCGTGTGCACCTCGGATCGAAAGCTTTTTCGGACTCGTGTGCGTTGCCGCTCTCGTCTTTGGCTCGGGTGGTAAACTTCACACTCGTCTGAAAAACGCTGCTTTCTCTCCTTGGTGCACACGATAATATAGTAGGTGCTTACAACGTGACATTTTATAAGTAAAAAAGATTATATAGTCACTGGGAAGACTGGCAAAGACGTGAGTAAAAGCTGAATAAAAAATTATATTCAATATTCAATATCAAAGAAAAAAGTAACAAGCGTAAGAAACCAATAAAAGTTAACAATAAAAATGCACTTACATGTTCACAAAACAACAGCGTACAACACAGTTCTTTACACTTCAGACTTATGATCTAAAATGCTTGCTTTTCAGAATTATGACACAAGCAAATGATATTCAAATGCGTGACGTTACGTGTTGCATTTGTTGTGCCGTAACCGGGATAGTATATTATTGTAGCGGTTAATGTAACGCACGTGTTCGTTCAGCGTATGATTTGCGACTGCCCGACCGATCTTACACGTCGGCGGTATTTATAATGTCGGAGTCGACATTCCGTTGCTAGTCTAGGACTCTCGAAATAGCGTTAACCTCTCGCTGCCAGTGCCTTGCGCTGGCCTTTGCATCAACGCTTTCGGTCATCCCAAAGTTAAAATGAAAATTTTTAAGCATACAACGCAACTGAACAGAAATAACGCAACACCTACCTAAACCGCGACGCCTGCCTATACCACATATCATCTCGTCTTGCCAAAAATCTACGAATGGTATCATAATAAAAATACACATGGATGTATTTGGCATTTGACGCTCTTAACGTTGCGTTGAAAAAATTGTTATATTTGGCATAAATAATAGGTGGGGGTGGGTTAAATTAAAAAATGTGACAACGTTGAAAAATCTGCGTACGCCATTGTAAAGAGCACAAAAAGCCATAAACATTTCGTACAAATGTTTTGTTGTTACGCCTTATATTTTCGAAGATATTCGCTAAAAACTATAAAATCCGTTATTTTCAAGGGGTTGTTTCAACCACTAAACGTCAAGATACGCAACTAAAAAAAAACGTGTCTAATGTTTTTTGATGCTCTACAACATATTCAAAGCGCATCCAACGCGTTATTCTTAAGGGGTTGTTTCAACCTTTAAACGTCGAGATACGCTGCAAAAAAAAATACGTGTCTAATATTTTTTTATGCTCAACAACATATCCAAAACGCATCCAAATCGGGTAGGGACACTTCCAACCGTTCCCTTGTCAGTGGATAGGAGGCGACTGGTGGAAGCGATGAGAAAAAGGAAAGAGAGAGAGGCTTAGTGAGGCTTAGTGAAGAGATGCAAGGAGCTGTTGGGGGAGACGGTATGCAGGGTGAGGGTGGGAGAGGAACTGGGAGAGAGGTTCTGGACAGGAAGGGGAGTTAGACAGGGGTGCCCATTAAGCCCAAGTTTGTTTACGCTGCTGTTGGCAGATATTGATGACAAGCTGAGAAGAGGGGGATGGAGTGGACGTAGGTTAAAAGAGAGGAAGCTATATACGTTGTGGACGATATAGCGATGTTGGTGGAGAGTGAGGAAGATATGAAGGAACGGATGGAAAACGTAGAGACGTATTTGGATAGAAAGAAACTAATATTGAATAGTGGAAAAACAAAAGTACGGCGTTGTAGGTAAGAGGTGGAAGGTGGAAAAAGGTGAGCTGGAGATGGAAAGATAGGGTTATGTAATAAAGTATAATGGAAGGCAGTACGAGCACGTAAGAGAGAGAGTACGGAGAGGAGCGGCGTTACTAGGATAGGTATGGAAGATTAGAAAGAGAAAGTTTGGTGGGGATTGGAGCAGGAGACTATGGTTATTTGATAGGTTGATATAGTCAATGATAACGTACGGAGTTGAAATATGGGGTGGAGGGAAAGAGGAATGATAGAGAGATTGCAGGAAAAGTATATAAGGTGGGTGTTGGAAGTGGAAACATGCACACCTGGGTATGTGATCAGGGAGAAAGTGCAAAGAGATAAACTAAGAAGAAGAGCAGTTATGAGAGCATGGGGGTATGAGAAAAAGCTGGAGTAGGGAAAAAGAGGGGAGCTAGCGAAAGAGTGCTGGGAGGAAATGAGAAGGGCGAAAAGAGAGGAGAGTTTAAAGGGTTGGGAGGAAGAGAGAAGGAAATCTGTGGAGAGTAGGGAATGGAAGATAGAGGAGGTATGAGGGAAGGGAGATACTGAGAGGCAAAGAAGAAAAGGAAGTGCAGGGTATGTGGAGGTCGGGATGAGACGTGGGAGCATGTGTGAGAAAAATGTGTGGACTGGGGAAGAGAGAAAACGTGGCAGGAAATGGTTGGAGGTGTTGAGGGATAAAGGGAAAGGGGAGAGTTGGTTGAGGATGTTAGTGGTGAGGAGGGAAGAGAGGGATGGAGAGAGGGAGGGAAGGGAGGGAGAGTGAGTGAAAGAGAGGGCATAAGTGCGTGCGTGCGTGCGTGCGTGCGGGTGTGTGTGTGTGTGTGTGTGTGTGTGTGTGTGTGTGTGTGTGT